>NC_034009.1:41436896-41604396 GCF_000346465.2 Prunus persica | reverse complement strand
GTGATCGGTTTCTTTTTTCTCACCCTTACAATTAAAGGAACATATATTTTCTCAACGTCCAAACAAATCCAAAACTATGCAAAATGTTCTTTAGGAAAATGAGATAACGATATATGTCTAAGCATATGAACCAAGTCAAAAGGTGGGTTATTTAGTTGCTTTTTTTAAAATCCTTTTGGAAGCTCCTCAGCCCCAACTTTTAGTCACCCCAAAGTGTCTATTATTCTTAAAGTTTTGCATATGCAGGGTGGGGTTAGACTTTAGGCCTAGACCTACTCGGGCCACTCCCTTTAAACAGGTAGTAGTTAGGTAATCACTCACCAATATCATAATCTAGTACATATGATGAAAATGACATCCAAGTTTACCCAAAAAAAACATGATTTTTGTGTCTTAAAATAAATTCTTAAATAGAAAGATTTTTAAGACCATTCATCTGAATTATTACATGACTTAAAGAGAAATAAAGCAAAAGTTTTGAATCTTTATTCTATTTGGATTGTTATATGCTCATTGACTTTGTTTAGTGGTTCGGTTTGGACTGAATTGAAATTGAGTCCAAACTAGTTATAATGAATCTCATTCTTTTAAATTTAAATGAGACCTATCCAACGCTATATTGAATTATTGTCAAATTTAATAAGTATAATCCTAATTTGATTGAAATAGTTAACTTCATGCCAAACTACTAAACAAGTGCTTGAAGTAATGAGTCCAAGGGAGGTAGAAAGCTCCCAAGAATCGTATTAGATGAAGCTAATCCTAGATAACGTTGGGCCAAATGGGGGTTGCCAGTGCCACATGCTAATCGGCATCCTTGCCACCCTGGTCCATTATCAGTCAAACTTTGGAATTAACTTAACTTTGTATTTATTCATTAATGATGTAAATGACCAAATAAACTTTTTCCTCACACCTTCAGACATAGTGGTTAGCGTATTAAAAGGAAAAGAAAATTTTGGTGGGATCAAAATTATGAAGCTGGATAGATTGTATAAACTTTTTAGTGTTTATGTATAGAAAAGATGCTCCAACTAACCTAATTTAAAATTTTATAATTATGTGAATGAGGTCTAACTCAGTAGAAAAAAAGTTTGATTTATGTTAATGAGGTTTAGTTCAATGAAAAAGGAGTTTGACTTACGCATATCAATGATTTCAAGTAGATTTGAACTCTCATTACCCTTTAGTTGTCTGAGAAATTTCCTTTTCATTGTAACTTAGACTATCATTTGTACTATAAAAAAGAAAAGAGTACCACCACCAAAACTGGGATTTGCAAAGACACTTGATTAATCCCATTATTTAGAAGCTGAATCAATGGCCCAAAGAACCCTTTAGGGACCTAAACTTTTTTTAAAAAGGGGTAAAGGGGATTTTTAGATCTCTTTTTGTAAAGCGAGTTGGCACACACGTGTGGTGCTAATCATGTTTAGCACCAAAGCCCACCTCAAAGTAATCATTCACTCCATCTTATGGGCTCCCCCACACATACACCCACACTCAAATCCACACGAAAACAGCTCTTCTTCTAATCCTTCAACTTTCATCCACCTTCCACACCCTTCTGTAGAAACACAGATCTTCTTCTTTACCTCACTTTTCTCTACCAGATTCAACATCATCCATCCGTCCATCCATATGCATCATGCATGGGCCACCCCGCTCGTGCAATGCATGCTAAGCATGGCCCATCAACAGCTTTTCCATGTCCAAATAACAAATATAAAATCAAAATTTAGGAAGAAAAAGTAAATCCCATGTGGTACCAATGAATCTTAACCTCAACACAATGAGATAAATTTTGACCCAAAAAAAAAAGCACAATGAGATAAAGATCTAATAAAACTGAAATTATGTATGTAGCTAACTTAAGAATATGTGGTGGAAGGTAGTTTATACGGGTCGATACGTATTTTAGACACTTACTATGTTGTGTGACATGTGTCTGTTAAATTTTTTTTCCCATAACTTGGAAATAGAATATAGGGGATTTGAAATACTATTGGTTAAATAATATGCATGCATATATCATATATGCAATGACATTCCTGAGGGCTAATTAGGGTGATGATGTAGCTAGGTCTCCACTTGGGTGACTCAATTATTGCTCATAAAAATTAAAGAGTTCTACAAAAAAGCAAAGTGGTGCTATAAGATATACATACATATAGGTTAAGCTTAAGGAGTGGAAATAGTAGTGAAAAAGGAGCACTCCCTCTATCTATTTATAGACTACTCATACACTCATCCATTGCTTCCTCCCACACCACCACCACCAAGGCTATAACAATGGCTTCTGAGAAGGTTGAGACTGTTATAGCCGGAAGCTACGTAGAAATGGAAAGAGAAGGGGAAGAGATGGACTCAAAGACAACTAAGAGCAAGCTCTCCACCTTTCTTTGGCATGGCGGCTCAGCCTATGATGCATGGTTTAGCTGTGCTTCTAATCAGGCACATATTTAATCTTATTTACCAAACTTCTTAGTTTTACATATCTTATCATTTGTGTTAATGTAACTGTGTATTTGATGTTTTTACCTAATTATAATTATATATCTTAATTCGGTTTTAATGGAATTTTTAATGCAGGTTGCCCAAGTGCTTCTCACACTGCCATACTCATTTTCACAGCTGGGTTTGCTATCTGGGATTCTATTTCAGCTTTTCTATGGCTTGATGGGAAGCTGGACTGCTTACCTCATCAGTCTGCTCTATGTTGAGCACAGAACTAGAAAGGAAAGAGAAAAGGTTGATTTTAGGAACCATGTAATTCAGGTATACAATCTTCCTCCATTAAGTTTGTAAAAACTAATGCTATATATAATTATAATTCCAGTTTCTTTATAAACATTGATTGTTATAAATCTTGGCAGTGGTTTGAAGTTCTTGATGGGTTGCTGGGGAAGCACTGGAGGAATGTTGGCCTCTTTTTCAACTGCACTTTTCTTCTGTTCGGATCTGTAATTCAGTTAATTGCCTGTGCAAGGTAAATAAATAATAATAATTATTTATAATTTTATATGTATAAAAGAATTAGATAATAAAATTTGGTTTGTCATTGTGTGTTTGTTTTGATCTTAGTAACATCTACTACATAAACGACAATCTTGACAAGAGGACTTGGACTTATATCTTTGGAGCTTGCTGTGCTACAACTGTCTTCATCCCCTCCTTCCATAATTACAGAATTTGGTCATTCTTGGGGCTCATTATGACCACCTACACTGCTTGGTATCTCACCATTGCTTCCCTTATCCATGGAAAGGTAGATTCTATATCTCCTATTAATTAATTATATCCCTCAATTAGATTTGATCACTGCTTAATTTTTTGAGGACGTCGATAATATACTAAACTCACATACACTACACGGATGTTAGGACTCGAATCTAAGACCTTGCCTAGGGATCCTTTGCGATCACTGCTTAATTTAGATCACCAAAAAAAATCATATACAGAGGTTGCAATCTAATATTTTTCTTTGTGCCCCCCAAGGTTGAGGGAGTGAAGCACTCGGGTCCAACCACAATGGTTCTCTACTTCACTGGGGCTACTAACATTCTCTACACATTTGGTGGACATGCTGTTACAGTGTGAGGGCCTTGTGAAAATTAATTAATATACGAGAACAGAGGAAGCTGTTGCAATTTTTGGGTTTTAACTGGAATTTGATTATCTGGGATTGGTTGTGTGTTGTGTAGGGAGATTATGCATGCAATGTGGAAGCCACAGAAATTCAAGTTGATATACTTGATGGCCACACTCTATGTGCTGACCTTAACTCTGCCATCAGCTTCTGCTGTTTACTGGGCTTTTGGGGACAATCTCTTGACTCATTCCAATGCTCTAGCTTTGCTTCCAAGGACTGGATTTAGAGACACTGCTGTTGTGCTCATGCTCATCCATCAGGTACTAAATCAACAGTTTCTTAATTAACAACCAAAACCAATTTGATTTAGTGACTTAAAAGGGGATTTCTAATTGTTAATTAATGATTTGGTTGGTGTGCACAGTTTATCACATTTGGATTTGCTTGCACCCCTTTGTACTTTGTGTGGGAGAAATTCATTCAAATGCATGAGACCAAGAGCATGTTGAAGAGGGCCCTGGCTAGGCTCCCAGTGGTGATCCCAATTTGGTTCCTTGCTATCATATTCCCATTCTTTGGGCCCATCAACTCAACTGTTGGATCTCTTCTTGTCAGCTTTACTGTCTACATAATTCCTGCTTTAGCTCACATGGTCACCTTTGCTTCTGCATCTGCTAGAGAGGTTAGTCCACTTTTAATTTTCGTTGGGATGAACTAATTGCTAATTAAGGAGGGTAACATTCTCCTACTTGAAATATTTTGCGTGTTATGTTGTTAGACTGTCAATTTCGACTATATATTCAAACAAGAATCTACTGAACTTAGGATCCGATTCACAGTCTGGTAGCATAACATATCAAATTTTCCCAGGTTAAAGTTTCTGATATGTTCATTGTTGTTTTTGATGATACACAGAATGCTGTAGAGAGACCACCATCATTGTTGGGAGGCTGGGCTGGCTCATACGCCATTAACAGCTTTGTGGTGGTTTGGGTTTTGATAGTGGGATTTGGGTTTGGAGGGTGGGCAAGCATGCTCAACTTCATACGACAAGTCGACACATTTGGTCTATTCACCAAGTGCTACCAATGCCCCCCACACAAAGCTTGAGTAGATTCCCCCTACTTTCCAGAAAGTTTTTATTAACAATTTAAAAGATACATATGTAAGTGTGTAAAGAGATTGGCATTTGTAAACCTTTCTTTTCTTACTTGATTTGTATTTTTTTCCCTCTTAACTTTTTTTTTTCTTTCCTTTTTTCCTCTTGTAAGATCTATTGTTGATGGTTTTCAGAAAGAAAAAAAGGTGTGATGGCAATTATCATGGCCAACCTTTATACGGACCTACATTTGTACCTTGTGTGTTGATTAATTAGTCTTATTTTAATTAAGAAATGCAAGTCCCCCGGTTTTCTCTTGTGGGAATTAATTTATAGACTTGACATATTTCTATCTAGTTAATTAAGTTGAAATTCTCTAGGAATGATTGTAATTCTTTTCTTTCTTCTTCCAAATTATTATACGTTTGTTTTTCATACAAGCGAGATTAGGGGAACGGAGAATCGAACATAGGACCAAGAGTGTAAGGATAAACACCCTTAACCACTTGAGCTAGGTCATAAACTACAACTTCTCTTACAACTTTGATATCCTGGTGGGGAGTTGATAGTGAAAGAGTATAACTGGTCCATGAGTGCCAATCTGAATGTGCCACAGGGTGTCTTTGAGCTCACTTTTTTCCACATAGTATCAGTTAGGTTTTTGAGCACCCAAATCAACCTCAATTGCAAGCTCTGTGTGTGTTGATTGGGTGAAAAAGGCTCATGTGGTACTCTTTGAAATTGTGTAGACTTTGCGTGAGAAACATTAGCATGCTGCTGCATAATAAGCAGATGTGATTGTCCAGCTGCAAAGGTTGATTGAATTTGCTGGTCCCATATATGGCATTGTCAAGGCCTAACTCTGATGTGCTTTAATTGAATTACTTTGTATCATTGCATGTCAATCAGTCGTTTTGCCTAATTTGATGTGTTCTGTGTGTACATGCCTTAAACGACAAAGATTTAGCAAATCAGTTGGAGAACTTGAATCACCTAGTCATTGGCAGAACTAGGCCAATGGAACATAAATTATTGGCCTTACATCTGAGAGAGAGAGAGAAGAAAAACTTCTGTAAGGTTACATGTCATGTTGCCGTGCTAAATGGCAGAACTATTTGGTTGAAAGATAAGGGAGACCAACGCGTGTTAATGATTTTATCTCACTAAGTGTTAATTATATGTGCATCACTTATCACATCATGTGGTACACCATTGTGACTTTATTGACATTACAATATCATTAAAGATAATGAAATTCTTCAATATTGTAGTGTTATCAATCTATTCATATTCGTGTTACATTACACTATAATTTCATGAAATATCAATTTTGTCACCCATTTATGTTTGAACACCTGAATTAATAATATAAAGCTCATGAGTTTTTTGTACACAAGTTTTCTTTGATAGAGAAAGCGAAGAAATAGTTGGTAGGCCCAAGCTCGAATGACATGTTCATATCAAGGATCAGAACAAATCTAATTGGTCCATCATAACACATTGGTCAAGATTGATTTTGAGTCTTGACCAACCAAATCAAGAAATTTCGTAGGCCCTATAGCCCCATCTATATGACATATGACCAGGAACAATCTTAGCCTTGGTCTAATCAGCTCTACATCATTATATAGGATAGGTTATCTAATATGGTTCAATTAACCAGCCACCTATTGAATAATTTTTAGAGCTACATAATATCTTTCCAACGATATTTAACTTAATGAAAAAGAATCTTGATTTATAGATCTGTGGTTTCGGATTCGAAACCTTATGACACCTTGATAGTGTATGTGTGAGGAACTTTCATTTCTTTTATAATTTAAACTCTTATATATCATAAAAAAAAAAAAAAAGCTACATACATTTCTGGTTTGTGACCCAAGAAATTGGCCACAATTGAAAATTGATGCCATAAGGTCAGGTGGGTTCCATAACCCAGACATGGAGCAAAGAATTGAGGACCCTGGGATTGATGAGATAAATATCTCTGGTGCTGAGAAAGAAAATACATAATATAAAGTAGGAAATGCAAAAGCCATGAAAGCAGCAAAGTGGATGCCTATGAAACTCAAAAAAGGAATATTCCTCTTTTAGACTTTTGCCAAAGAAATATGATTGATTAGAAGAGAAGGCAAGGGAAAAGAAAAAGGTGGCTCCTCCTAACTCATAACTCATATGAGATATACAGTGTGAGTTTTAAGGTGGGGACCTCATTTTTGCTTAGAACTTTCCAAGATGAGGACCTGTCATGGGAATGTTTTATTTATTTATTATTTATTATTTTTCTGCATCTCCAAAAAATTATTGCATCTGCCCATCCAATATATGCACTGAGAAAATGCTTTTGACTAGGCAATTGAAACCCCATCAGTTTCAGTTTAACAACTCAAAAGAGATGAATTTTTCTGGGTTGAAACTTGAAATCAAATCAACCCATTAAGGCATTAACAAAAGTTTTGTAGGCATTCAAGTTGTAAGCTTGTGAAAACAGAATCAAAATCTTGAGGAGGGTCCAGCAAGTTAACAGTGTAAGATAAGGCAAAACGTGTGTGGGGGGTCCTATGATCTCTGCAAAATGTGTCACCACATGGCTGGAACTTACTGAAACTTTGGCTTGGACCCTCTTCACATTCTGGTGCTTGGATCCAACCCAATTGTGTGTGTTTGACCAAAAGTCAGAGCCTTTTCAGGGCTTGGTGACCAAAAGTTCACTACACTAGTTAGAAAGATTGGGATTGTGTCAATCTTGCCAGGCTTCAAGTTTCAACCCCCCTTCTTTATCTCCTTAAGAGAGGAAAAGGAGACCTCGGGCTCAAGCTGATAGATTGGCGAAAAAGTTTTATAGCACAGGAATAATATTGTTTTGATATCCAAATATTTTGTCACGTTTAGTAACTTTTTTAGGGAAATAGCAAAACAATGTTATTCCGTGATATACAAGTTCTTCTCAATAGAGTAGGGGGTGGGGGAAGGTAGGGTGTTGGTCAAAATCAGTAGGGCCCTCCCTCCAATGGAAGTTTCTGGTGAGGGTGAGATATAAAGGCAAAGGCTGCCGACTTTTATACTGTACTGAGTTTGATATTGCTCCTCCAGGACCTGTCTTTGTCTTTGACAATGTGATTGCAGCTTTCCCACTCTCTGGTGATTGCAGCTTTCCCACTCTCTGGTCTTGCAAGTTTTGTGTGATTCATTTCTAGCTTAGTTGCTTCACAGTGAGAGTGACCGACCGACCCCATTGAACATGGTTAAAATCACCGCTGTTGCTTTTTAACCAGCTTTTCTGGGGGCTGGGAATGGGCCTGCCAGCCAACTGCTCAACTCTGTCCAGTTTCTAATCAGATTCTAAATAAAAATTTAGGGTTGGTTTGCCAATTAGTTCGTTTTTTATTCTCAGTTTTTGGTTTTTCAGTTGAAGAAAGGGGTAGTATGAGAAAGAAGGGAATAGGAAGGAGAAGGCATGCAAGAGTAATGGGGGAGGAGAAAGTATAATAGAATGCTACAAAAAATGAAAGGTAAAAAAGCAATTTCAAATAGTTTTTCTTTTCAAGTTTTGTTTCAAACATTTTTCTTCATTTCTCCATCCTTTCCTTTCTTCTCTCTTCTATTTTTCCTCCTTTTTCACATATCTTGTTTTAAATTTTGACCAATATCAAATCTATTGTTTTTTTTAAAAAAATATAGTACAAGCGATAGTCTAAATTAAAGGGTAGGGGGATTTCTCACACACTAATACAACTAAAATGCTTTTAGAGTTCGAACTTGAGACCTCTTGTCTATAAGTGAAAGTTCTTTTTCCACTAAACTAGACCTCATTGACCTTAGATCTATTGTTTTATACATAATGTTCTGGACCTTTTGGAGAGGGCTTTCTTGTTGGTTCGACATGGTGAGCCATGGTTTCTTGGTCAGTCCTCTAATCTAGTAATCTGTTTTGGGCCATTCAACTGAGACATTTGGACGGTGTTTTGGTTTGCTTAGGCTTATCAGATGAGGAAAAAGAAAAAACCAATCCTTGTTCTCTCAAACTCGCATATTTGCATGTGTTTCTTTTAGTAAAAGAAATGTGAAAAGTACAGATGTGGGTTATGAACCCTCCTCGTAAATTAAGAGTAATTTAAAATATCGCTTTGTCAAGAAAAGAAAGAAAAAAACCCTATGAGCGTTCATGGCCGATCTGAGTGATACATCAAACAAAAGTCCCCGTGATTAGATAATACCCTTCTTCATCATCAATCAAAAAATTCCAAGCCGTATAAGCATTCAAAAGCGAGGAAGAATTTAGCCAGCTTAGAATTTGAGACATTCTAGCGCCCCTTCATAATATGGCTGTGGTAGATAGATGCATGATGAACTAATATCTTGAAAAGGAAAGAGCCTCTATGCACAATGAAAGAGACAGATCTTTACCAAATATTCCCATCTTTTATTAGTTCTCATTTTGTTTACGCTCAACATCAATTGGATGATGAGAAGAAAATAGAGTAACTAGCAAGAACAACGATCACACGCAATTCTGTTTTCAGCAAAAAGGACACCACACAAGGGATTAGAACAGGAGAAAACAAGTGAAGCTTCAACCGGCAATTTCAAGCTAATTGTTTAGTGATCTTCGAAAGAACATCTTGATAAGTAGCTCTTTGACTGACAATCAAAACTCTTAATGAAGTTGGTTATTATGATCCGAAACATGTACCTATCTGTGGTTGAACTTGGTAATGAAATGAGGGTCATAATTTTTGATCAACCAACCAATAATAACAATTAGAAAAGAAAGGGTGGCCAAATGCACAAGGCTCTCCTGCCAATATGGGGTTTGGAGAGGGCAAGAAATATGCAGCCATACCTTTAATTTTCAGAGAGGCTGTTTTGGCAGAGCATTACCTAAAGCAATTGTTTTTGACAAATGAAACAAATAACCTCTCACTTATGCACTCTACTTTCATAGATATAAACACATGGGGATGCATCTTTGTTCCCTTCTACAAAAATCAATAGTGGGAGATAAAGAGGGCACCACATGGAAGATCAAGACTGTGAAGAACGATTGAGCTTAGAAACAAGTGACGCACGACAAAGACATTTCGAAAAGATGTTGATCATGCCGAAAGGGGGAAATGCAATCTTGACCTGTGAAATATCAACCTCTCATTGATTATCAACTAGGATAGGGTGTATGACATGGTTCTTGTTCTTTTCAGGGAAGTGGATAAGATGACTTGACTTGATGAGCATGTTGCTGCCATTAAGTTGACGATAACTCAAGATGTAATTTAAGCAGCAAAGCAACCAGAAAAAAAAAGAAAGATCCACAGCAATATAAAGATTGCAAAGGACAAAATACTATATCCACAACTGAAACCAGAAAAAATGAGAAGTGCAAAACAGGTGAATGTCCCTTTCAAAAGGAAGGACCATCTTTTTGTTGCTCAGAGATACCCACAAGGAAGGAAGGAACAAAGATCAAATCGGTATTTTGGTGTCAAACTATAGATACTCAAAAGTCATCAAATCTTTATAGAACCAAAAACATAATACATCTCTAAACAGGGCAAGAAGAATGAAAAATAATTAAACTTAAAGGGAAGTGGCAAATGACACCAAAACATGATCATTGATTTCATATTGAACAACAAGAAGAATAGGTATGAAAAATGAGGAGAAACAATGAATTAGAACGAGAAAACTACCATCTAATATATGCAAAAACAATCACCCACATACCACCAAATCATGCAAAAACGAACAAAAAATTACCCAAATTAAGAACACATTGGTGACAAACAAGAGCCCTCCTTTCTTCATACGCCAAGAGCAATCACCAAGCAAGCACCCAAAAGCGTGGGAAACCACAGAGACCTATACACCCACATCCAAAGCCAAGCCACCCGACAGAACATGACCCAAATTCTCACTTCTGGTCATTAGGACATTCCCTTGCCAAATGCCCTTCCCCTCCGCAATTATAACACCCACGGCCACCACCGCCTCCACGGCTACCGTATCCTCGACCACCGCCACCAAATCTTCCAACACCGCCACCGCCGCCGCCGTCCTGAATACAGTCCCTAGCCAAATGCCCAAATCCGCCGCAATTGTAGCACTCGCCACCGCCGCGACCACCACCGTAACCACCACTATAACCGCCACCCCTCCCGCCGCCTCTCCCGACATCATACCCTCCACCGAACCTTCCATAACCACCACGCCCGCCGCCTCCATTGCCTACCCCTCTCCCGCCATAACCGCCACCCCTCCCGCCAAAACGGCCGCGTCCACGGCCATGGTCAAAGCCGGGACCTCGGGATCGGGCGATAGAGGCGACGACGTCGACGGCTTTGGTGCGTCCGTCTTCGCCTAATTCGACGAGGAAGTCGACGGGCTGGCCCTCCGAGAGGGTCCGGAAGCCGTCGGATTGGATCGAGGTCTGGTGGACGAAGAGATCTTCGGTGCCGTCGTCGGGGGCGATGAAGCCGAACCCCTTCTGCGCGCTGAACCACTTGACTGTGCCCGTGGATCTCGCGGTGTCCGCCATGGATGAGAAGGATCTAGAAGCTTCTTTTTTCTGAAGCTTTTATATATTTTTTCTTTTTTGTTTTTCAGTTGGTGCCGGTGGCGGGGACTAACTGTTCTGTTGAGGAGTCTCAGTCTCAGTCCCGAGTGCCCCTCTCTCCTCTGCTGCTTGCTGCTGCTGCTTTTTCATTGTTGGGTGGGAATTAGGGGAAGTTATGTGGGATCCGCGTTGGTTTTCTCGTCCATACGTTGCCTGCCACTTGGCAGACTAAAGTAGAGTATTTTGGGTTTTATCCAATTATCCATTTAGAGTTTTACACGTCAGCTTTGAAGTTTGGAAGAACTAAACAAAGCAAAGAGTTCTTGACCAAAAAAATTAAAAAAAACAAAGCAAAGAGCCCCACTCTTGACCCAAAAAAAGGAAGAAAGCAAAGAGCCCCACTTGCTTAAACTTCATCTTCAACCCCAAAAGCCCAAATCCAATACAACTGAGCCCAGTTAGGTACAGTATGCAACAATGTGTATAAAAATAGAAACTGAACTGTGTATAGGAGCTAGCTCAATAGAAAAGGTATTTGATTTTGCAAACTAGTGATATTTGGTTTGAACCACCATGATACATTAGTAAATATATGTGAAAAACTGATTATTGCTTATGATTGGGTTTTTTCACTTCCGCCCATGTGGACAGATGTTCAAAATTCCTGAGCACTCTTTGAATATTTGTGTAAACCTCTTCCTCACTCGCTTGAACTAAATATATAAATAAATAAAGCCTAAAACATAATTGGTTAGTTTCTTTAGGTTTTTTCTTTTATTTATTTAATGGTGTGTTTACTAATCAGGAATTGAAATTTTCATCAAGAATTAAATTCCACATATAGAGAATTCATGCGTTTACTTCACATCAATAAATTGAAAAGTAAGTGGGACTCACACAAAATTAGGAATTGAATTCTTGATTTTTGGGGAATTCAATTCTTGGAAGAATGTAGTATTCTAATTTCTGAAGAACTAACCCAGTAGGAATTCATCTTTTTAGAGATGGGATCTGTTGTCCCCATTTTCCATGTCCCTCCGTGTACCTTATATAATTTTTTGACATGTGTCCAACAACTTAACCCTAACATAACACTGTTAACTAATAAATTATAAAAACAAAAACTAAACATTAAAAGAATAAATATAACCAAACAGCCACCAGTTTGAGCGCCCACCACCTCACCCGCCACAATCCCTTGTCCTCCTCACTGCAGACGAGCCCTCTCCCCTTAGTCTCTCTCAATCTCCTATCTATGGCAACCTCACAGGTCTCACATCTTGGAAGGCTTGGGGAAAATGTCAGGTTATTGCAATCCTTATGAAAGCAATTTGTGGGTTGATCTTCCCCATTGGAACCTTCACAAAGCCATCACTCTTTGAAGAAAAGTGGTATCTGGCATCCATCCTTCACGTGGCCATGAATTCCGGTTTAAGAGTTTAGAAAATTTTGATCTCTCAGAGGCAAATGCAGTCAATCAGATGGATATGGGTGGTTGTCAGGAGTTAGGTTGGCTATTGAGATTAGTGGCTGCTAGGTTGTTTTTGTTTGAGAGACCTGTGAGGTTGCTATAGATAGGAGATTGAGAGAGACTAAGGGGACAGGGCTCGTCTGCAATGAGGAAGACAAGAGGTTGTGGCGGGTGAGGTGGTGGGCGCTCAAACTGGTGGTTGTTTGGTTATATTTATTCTTTTAATGTTTAGTTTTTATTTTTCTAATTTATTAGTTAACAGTGTTATGTTAGGGTTAAGTTGTTGGACACATGTCAAAAAATTATACAAGGGACACAGAGGGACATGGAAAATGGGGACAGCAGATCCCATCCCATCTTTTTTATCCATTATATCCTCATACAATTTTTAAAATTTCTAATTTGCCATCTACTTTAACCCAACAAATAGGACATTTTAATAAACAATTTCAATAGAAATCCGGAATCTAACTCCTATTAATCCATATGATTTAGTAAATAGCTTTAATAGAAATCTGAAATCTAATTCCCCTCAATCCAACTCCTCCTCAATTCAATTCTCCTTAATTCAATTTCTTCTAATTCAGTTACACATTAGTAAACATGTCATAAAAGTGGTTAATTTTGTATAATATATTTTGTGATTTCATTCTGATAGTTTAATTTTGTGGTGAATATATTTATTTATTCAGCGTCCACCGCATCATCTTTCTCTGCTCTGGTGTGGCGTCTGTGTGGTAAAAGAGTTGGACATAAGACATGACAGTTCGACGTCGTACAGAATCTCATTCTCCAATCAAATCAGAAACTCTGTCCACATACATGTCTTTGCATGATGACCACTAACATGAACATCCAGTTTTAAAAAAATTATTTTCACAAAAAGTGCAGTCTCTTCCATTTTCATCCTTAAACATGAACCCTTCGTTATCGTGTACCATATTCAACAATGGCCTTTTCTTTTTACTTTGTTTCTACCAATCAACCAAAGTGAAGGTGTTTCCTTGATTCGTACGTTATTGTAAATAGTTTTATTGCTTAAATTTTGTGTATTTACCAGACTTTTTGGTCATTTATTGTGTTTTTTTTTTCAATACAAACGATTTTGTGAGAGAAGAAAATCGAATCTATTGAATGGTAAATGTGGTAGGTACTGGGGATCTGCCTTCTTTTGCTTGCTAGATCATATGGTGTGGTTGGAAGAACAGAAGCAAATAGGAAAGCTATGAAAATGAAGAACGATAAGGCTAATTGAGGAAACATAGGCCACTAAGCACGTGAAACACTACTCCACCAATGTTCCACTTAAACGAAAATAGGAAGAGATAAAATGCAACCTTATAAGCCTAAGAATTCTAAACTACAATACTAATTAAAAACTTATTGAAGATATTCTTAACTTAAGTAACTTCACAACTAAAATAATTAGCACATAACAAAATACTTTTAATCACTTGAACTACAAGATTTTTACCCTTTGATCCTTTTATACTTGAAGAAACGTGTGGCAGTTGTTGACATATAACACAATTTTGAACTCGATGTGCCATTAGCAATTTTGGATTTATTAATTTTTCGACATGAACATGAGACTTAGGGTTAGTGTCAAATCCGAGCAACTTGATTTTGACACGACAAACACGTTTCTTGTGTTGTATTATATGAGGAAAATGATGAATATTTTCTATCTTTAATTGTGTATTATATAAGTAATTGTATGATTATTTTTACGACTTAGTTAGTATCACGACGAAGTTGGTTATTATTTTATAAGTTAAGTATTAGTGATAGGATATGATGATTTAGAAATAAATGAGACTTAGTGTTAAGGTGTTAGTTTATAATGTAAGTCACAATCCAAATACAACACAATTATTGACGAATTTAGTTAGTGTTATATTGAGTCTTTCAATGTGATTAATCAAATATGTCAAGTTAGGATTGACTAGTATTCAACACGAATTTAAAGTGACACAACATAAACATGACCAATTAACAGAAATTGCCATTCTTTGTTTTTTAATTTTTTTAATACAAGTAATAGTCTAAACTATAAGGGGATGAGGGATTTCTCTCTCACACACACCACTTAAGTGACATAGAGTTCAAACTTAAGAACATTGGATGCAAGCCAATACCTTTTTCTATTGAGCTAAATCTCATTGACAATTCCCATCATATCTTAAATTTTTTTGAAATGAAATATGTTGGCCCAAAACTAAAAGTAAAAAGGAGAAGTGTGCATAAGATGAAATAGGTAATTTACAATTTTGCATACGTTAAGAAATTGTAGAATAAGTCAATAAAATGGTCAACCCAAGAATAAAATATGAAAAGCGAAAAAAATAATAAAATAAGGAACAAAATTTATATTGGCCCATTGAAAATTCACGTAGCAAAAATCAAAGATGTGAACAGAAGCAGTGCCGTGCCTGAAATCCCAAAAACCCATCTGATCCCAAAGCCTCTCTTCATCCGCTCAACCATTCAAAACCTTCGCTTTCATTCTCTGACTTCCACTTTGAATTCCCACAATCCCTGTTTTTTCTTTTTTCTTTGTTTATATTTGTTTTCCTTTGAACTTCGCCCATTGCCGCCGTCCTCACCTCTCTGGCCTCTGTTGAAGACGAAACTCGCAAACCCAATTCACGGTTTTGAATCTGGACACCTTTTTCCGCGTCCACAGAATCACTGGTACATTCATAAACCTTCCTTTTTTCTCTTTCTCTGCAAATCAAACTATATTGTAATCTTACAAGTTCTCTGATTTTGCCTTTTTCTTTAACTTTCTATTTTCAGCTTGTATGTATTTTACTTCAACACGTTTCTCATGCACTTTAAAGTTGTGTTGGAGGAATCTGGCACTGTTTGATAAATCTAGGAGCTGAAAAGTTTCACTTTTTAAAACTAGTTTGTGCTTAATTAAATAGTTCACAACCAGTCAAAATGAAATTGTTTTGCTTTTTCGATATTTTATGTTTTGGGTTGTTTAGTGGAGGACACGTCTTTAAAGATACAGCTTTTGGAGCTCTTTATCGACTGATTTTGGTTTGATGTTCTAAACCAACTTTATACTGGGTCCCTACTCATTCAAATTGTTACCCAATAGTGTAAAGCAACAAACTTGATTTGTTTTCTGTATTGAAATCAATTGAATTCTAGAGCACAAAATGTTGATTTCATGCTTAGAAATTAGGTGAATGAAATTTGGTTTCAATATTGGTTATTGGTCAGAACAATTATTGGGTGCTGGGTTTTGTTCTGTTTGGACATCTTCAGAGTCTGTGGGTCCCGGTCAGGCTTTTGAAGAACATTTTGTGATTTGTTTGGTACCGAATTTTACTTTATGATTTCATTAGTTGGTAGCTCTTGCATTGGCTGTCTGTTTGTAGGTGTTGACGCAAAAGTTGAGAAAATTATTGTACAAACAAGATTCTGTAGTGTAACTGTGCTGCTCCAGTGCTTATAAATAGTTTTCATCTGTACCCTTCTACATCAGTAGGCTTATAACTTGAGGCCCTCTTTAACATGTATGCAAAAAATGATTTAACCTTTGACCTATAGGCTTCTGTAGCTGTACTGCTCATTGCTAGAGGTCTCTGTAACTTGTGGATAAGAAAAATTCAGTCCCATTGTTTTAAAAAAATAATAATTCTGTGACATCATTCTTTCATTCTACAATCTTGATATGCAAAGTAATTAATATTATCTGAATGAATCTGTTTAGGTCCAGAGGTTGTATTATTGTCGAATTCTGTGGACATCTTGAATTGCTTTTGTCTCTTTCTTTCACTCATGTCATGGCTGCCTGAGCTTATGTGTGAGGTGCTGTCAATGAATTTCATATGTATTTTTTTATTTCGAAGATTTGACGTTTTTTTATAAGAGCCGAAGGAAATGGCATCATTTGTTATTATACAAATGTTTGATAGTCTTTGAAAAATAGAGTGGTTGGCATTCGCTTGCACGGTACAAATTATGGCACTTCAACATTAGTAGCAGCAGTAATTGCATCATTTTCTATCCTACGTTTGTTCCTCTGTTCTTTAGCTTTTCTGAATCAACATTCTGATTTTATTGCTGTTTTCCGAAGTCACCCCAAGAGGAATAAAGTGCAACGGTTATGGAGGGAGGGTACCGTGGGACTAATGACTCTGAACTCAGACGAAGTGTATCAAATGATCGAACAAGCAGTGCCACGACTTCATTAAGGAGGCGTTCTTTTAGTTTATCAGGTGCTCAGCCTTCCCAAATAGATGATGACATTGAAAGTGAGCGTGTTTCAGAGGCAGGAGATATAGGGGATCGGGCTCTTCACAGCAACAGGCACAGTGAGAGTGGCAGCATCCGCTTGTTGCCTTCAGAGGATATTCAACTGCAATCCTATGGGTTCTGGGGTCGTGATCCGGTTACATCCTCTGCAATATCCCCTGTCTCACCCTTGCCAGAGGAAATCATATCTCCTCTTTCCATTGATGCAGTCGTATGCCATGAGGACAAAAAGCAAGTGAGCTTTTGGTTTGCATCGTCATTGATATTTCTTTTTAATTTTTAGTCGGATCATGCTAGTAACTTAGATTATTGTGTTTTTATATGCAGGAAACCACAACAAAGTTGCCAAAATTGTTGGAGTATGGTTCATGTATGACTCATTTAGCCGTTTTTGGCATTCTTGGGGTAACGGACTTAACTATGTTTCGTATATATACCAAAGTGCATTTTCTTTGAATCCTAATATCTATTGAGTTTATAGCTGCTATTACCTCTGTTTGACAAAAGTTGGATCTTAATATCCTTGTGCAAGAATGCACTGACCACATCCATTCTGGTCTTTATAATTCAGATAACTAGATCTTATCATGCTGTACAAATTTTTTTCTTGCTAAAAATAATTTTTGGAAGAAAATCTGTGTCTAAATGGATTTGCTCATACTGATCAAATTGTATCCGGTGTATCTTTATTATATCGTTAAACTGTAACTTAAAACATTAACAATTTTGATCATGCTTTGGCAGGTTGGAATTTCGGTTTCTCTTGGCAAGAATGAATATGTCCTTGAAAGCAATTTGTTAGATATTAATTTATTAATTTCATATATGGGAACCTACCTGTCAAATAGATTATTTGACATGCTACAGTTTGCAGGTGTTAACGAGATATCTGCTGCAAAAGTTGTTTGGCCCCGGAGTTGTTGGTGTAACAAGCAACCAAACCATTCTCTACCTCGACCTTCCTTCTAATATGGTTTCTCTCTCTCTCTCTCTCTCTCTCTCTTACACGCACAAACACACACACAAGCACAACCCCTTTATTTGGGAATATTTTGTTGATAAACATTTATGCCTTATATACTTTGTTGATTGTGAGTATTGAGGGACTTATTTGCACATTGTATGACGATTACTGAAGTTTTTGCCCTTCATCTTGTCATTTTTTATGTCATATTTCTTAGGATAGTGATATGGATAATGTTCAATGATGTTCTAATGCAAATTATTTTCCTGAACATTTTTTAAGGTTGGTTCTTTCTTGATGGGGTGGTTTGGTGTTGTTTTCAAAGGAGATATTTCATATATGTCAGATCATTTGGCCATTGGATTATCAACCGGTTACTTGGGAAGCCTTACAACTTTCAGTGGGTGGAACCAGAAAATGCTTGAACTCAGTGTTGAAGGCCATTGGGTTTTTGTTCTGCTGGGTTTCTTAATAGGTAAGATGTCGTATAAAGAATATGCTGTAGTAGACATGTAGATGGCCATGGCAAGCAGGGTTTTGAATTTCATTTCTACGGGTGGTTTCCTGCTTTGAGCCTATTTGTAACTCATCAATGGACAAACCCATCTAGCTCAAATGGCTGCGACTAATACAAGCTTCTCTTTAATGTGATTGATTTCAGGTCTGTTTCTTGCGGCCTACTCCATCATTGTTGGGGTAGAGACAGCTAAGGGTTTTAGGAAGCTTCTTGAAAGGAGTTCAGGATGTGGTATAACTAGCTCTGGCACAAGCTGGAGGGTTGACAGCCACAAGCGTCACTTGGTAGTTTTAGCTGTGTTTTCACTGATGCTAATTTCTCTATGGAGTGTAAGTGGAGTATTGCTAAGGGAGGAGTTTAGCAGTGACAGCAGTGAGGCGCAACTATGGTTGGCTTGCATAGTTGGACCTCTAGGTGTGTGGATCAGGTGGTTCTTAGCCAGGCTCAATGGACGTGGATTAGGCAGGATGGGGTTGTTGAAATGGTTTCCATTTGGTACTCTAATTGCCAATGTTTCTGCAGCTTGTGTCATGGCAGCTCTGTCTACTGTGAAGAAAGAGGTAAGGTCTTGTGATATGATATCCGTCCAGATCCACTTCGTAACTTCATCCTCACCTTTACCTTTTGTGTGATATTCAGAAAGCTTACACTAAACATATATTTGTCACATTATAAAGTGCTAAGTTTGTTATGTTTTTTTTGTGTGCTTTCGTCGATGATTTGTAGCCTCTTAGCAGAATCCCTGAAGTTCACTGTCTTCTGCGACAAAATTTTGTGTTACCTTCGCCAAGTACACAACTGAGGTTCACTTCTGGGATTTGCCCCGAAGTTCACCATAGAGCCAGATCGTGTGGATTTATTTTACAGTGTTTGGCAGAAATGTCCAAGTCCCCTCCAAACCATGTGGATTTTGTCGTTGCTCATTTATCTACTTTTTTTTCCGTATCTTTCCACTCCTAATTGCTCTTGTGCGCCATTTGATTCATCCATGCCAATTAGATTTGTCGGTACTGCATCATATTTCATGGGAAAGCTAACGAGTAGGACTTATTCTGTTTGTGCAGGTGGATACTAAGACGTGTGATATTGTTGCAACAGGCATACAATTTGGATTGCTGGGCTGCCTGAGTACCGTTTCTACCTTCATTGCTGAGTTCAATGCAATGAGAGAAAGCAAATACCCCTGGAGAGCATACACATATGCCATGGTTACGATATGTACCTCGTTTGGTTTGGGGACCCTGATATATTCTGTACCTGTTTGGACAAAGGGATACAAGTAGCATGCTTTGGACAGCCTTTTGATGCTTCTTCTGCAATGCAACGCCTCCTCATGTTGGCTTCGCACAATGTTCAATCAAATCTGAGCATTGAGCGCCTTGCGGAAGGCCTTTTGATGCTGCTTGTTTTGATGGGCTGCCTGAGTACCGTTTCCACTTTCATTGCCGAGTTCAATGTAGTTTAGACTAGATCAAAGTAGAATATCGCTTGTATAAAAAATTTTAAAAACCACAAAATTAGAGCCCATTTGGTATCCTACTTTAATCCAATTTTATAAACTCAAAAATAGATTTAGCCCAAAAACATGTTTCGTAGGCCCATTTTTAAAAACCTAAACCCAAAAAATATTAAAAAACACCCCTATTATTAAAAACCAAAAAAGTGAGGTTTTACATTGTCTCTCTCACTCCCTCTCTCTCTCGCACCACCAAAATTGAAAGGGTTTATGCCTCACGTCTTTTTTCTTTACTTTTGTTAATTTCAATTTGGAGATTAGGATTTTTGATTTTCTGATTTTAATTTCAATTTTTTTTAGACCTTAAAAGTAGTTTGGAGTTCAATACCAAATAAATTTTTAGATCTTAAAATCACTATTTAAAAACTCATGTTTTAAAAAGAATCATAATTTTTTAGTTTACTTTTTAAAGTAAGATACCAAACAAGGCCTTATATTTACACTTCTAATTAATATGTAAATCTTTGAAATGGTAGGAAGATATTTTGCTAAATAATAAAGAATTAGAAGACAAAGATTGAAAAAATGTCCTTGTGTAGATGTGGACCAATCCATGCAACATCAAGAAGAAGAAAAAGTTATATAAAAAAGAAGAAAAAAGAAGAGAGGTATGTGGATTTACTCAGGGCCTTTGAGGGAAGGCTAAATTGCACAAACCATTCTAGTGGTATGGCTTATACGTCACAGCCTCCCTAGTGAAATAACAGTAATGCCGTTACCAATCTCAAATTAGGTCGAAGTTTTCGTTCCAATGTTAACTAATTATGCTCATGTAAAAACATCATGTGTAACGGTTAAGGGTTAAGGGATCCTTTCAAGACGTCAAATAGAAATCGACTTGAAATGACCTTTCTCTGTCCCTCTACTCATTGTATAGGGAGGAAAATTTCCCTGGCATCGGGATGTCAGGGTAAGTAATCCACCTAGGTGTGCCCGTCCAATGGCCTCTTGACAGTTATCACCCCCTTAACATTGGGAAATTAAAAAATTTGTCGCATGTTGGCACATCCGTACGGGTGTCTCTCTGATATTACATGGCAAAGAGACAAAAGCTGGTGGTGATTAAACATTTTTGATGTTTTTATTAGAATTGACTGTAATGCCTTAGCCTCTATATTTGAAATTTTTTGTATTGAAGTTTGAATTGATAACATTTATTTATTTTGAATGATAAATTTTTAATTAACTTAGATATGTTGCTTAAAAAATGAGAATATGTGTAAATGACTTATTACTGTAGTGGTTTGAAGTAATTGGTTCTTCGATGAAAGATTATGAATTCGAGTTCTAACATCTGTGTAGTGTAATGTGAATTTAGTATATTATCGTTTCTCTCAATATGAAACCAAAATCTCATAAAAATCATTCATCACCATTAATTAATATAATTATTTTGGATCAACATGGCACTCGCCAACACATACAACTTCCCCAAACAAAAAGCAAAAAACAAGAATTAAAAAAACTACCAAACACTGCATAAACTAGTATTGAAAACGACATCACTCAAACCAAATAAACCAGTGAAATACCCGAGTCTTTTTTTATTTTTTATTGGGGAATTTTGTTGAGCTTACAATAAACATACTCCCCGTACGTCTTGGTCTTGTATTTAGGTGGATTTTCCTGGTTCACAAGCTGTGGGAGAGGCCCTATTACGTGGTCTGCTGGAGGCTCCAAGAACACTGGCCATGAGATTCTTGTCTTGTCTTTGTTCACTGTGGTTCTGTGCAGCACACTCTTGTACTTTCCATTGCTCATTACCTGCCACAAATTAATTAATTAGTTAGTTAATTAATCACTTGGGTGACTTAATCAAACAAAAGACTAAAAAAGGCAAGTCGAAGAGAGATGTATAAATGTGTACCTCCATTTGATCACCAATGTGGATGACAAGGGCATTAGGGATGTACCTAACGTCGTACCAGCGGCCATCTCTGGAGGCCTGGAGGCCCTGGACATCGTTGGGGACGAGAATGGTGACGATGGACATGTCGGTGTGAGCCACCACGCCGAGAGCAAGATCCGGGCGGGGACATGGCGGGTAATAATTAATTTTGAGAAGGTAAATCAAGTCATCTCCACCAGAAGCCTTCTTTAACTCTTGTCCTTCGAGCCCCAACCCTAGCGATAGGAGCCTGAACAGCTTCTCCACCACTTTGTGCATATGCTTAGCATACTCCTCATTAGCTTCCCTGCACCAATCAAAATTAAAACAAATTCAACCATTAAATTAAACAAATAGAATTTTATTAAATATAAATTAAAATGAGAAAATGTAGTTAGAACTTAGAAAGGGGTTTGTTATTTTTCCATTTTAGGAAAGAATTTTTTTTTTCTTTTTTCAGATAGGCAACATGCCACGTCTGTATTTTTGTGGAAGAGATCTTTCCAATAAGCAGCCAGTCATGAAATGCCGCACCGCCAGTAGCTTAGAATTCGTAAGTTGAAAAAAAAGGTTATTCGGACGGTCTTTCATTAAAAGCGAAAGCAACAGTGTGTGGTCCTATCACACAATTTGGTTTTTTTTTGTTGGATACTTCTTTTTTGCATCGTAATTTTCATTTTAGCTTTTTATTATTATATTTTTTCTGGCTACCTACTTATAATAATCTTATAGGTAGGTTATATTATTTAGGGAAATTTGCTTAAATGTCACTTGACATTTTAACCATATGTACTATTATTACCAGAATTTTTAATTTTTAATTTTAAACACTTAAATTTTGTAAAGTATTGACGTTTTCATTAAATTTAAGTGCATTTCCGTCAATGAATTATAATTAAAAAATTCAGGTGATATTTATGCATGCACATAATTATTTATTGTCATTTCTAGCCAAGATCGATCTTTCTTTTGGAACCAATATCTTAATACTACTGCCTATAAAAAGAGTAATCAAATATACTTATAATTAAATAGTTAATCTCGACTCAGAATCAAATAACAAAATATTTAGTAATTAAGTATTACAAAATCATATGTTCTACACAATTTAACACATCGTTGCAAAATGTGACAATGAAGTGGCAAAACTGTAATTACGAAAAATCATCTATACATATATATATATAACTATTTCCCCCATATTACTAATTGGTGTTAGTAATATGGTCAGTAAATGTTGTCAACACATTAATACTAAAAACAAAGCGTGCCTAACCTGTAAGAAGGCGGGTTCTTAGGCCAGAACTGGTAATTAATGACAGAAGGAGGCCAGATCTTATTAAACATATGGTCCACCCAACCTTTTTTCGTAACGTTGCCGTCAGAAAACTCCTTGAAAAGCTTTGTCCCATAGCCTTCCATAGAGTCAGAGTCGAGAGGCTTAGCATAAGCCTCCTTTTCCTCCTGTGGAAGCTCAAAAAACTCATTCCCAACAGCCTGCAAGTTTCTTATGGCCTCACTAGGGATGTCATGGTTCACAATCTGGTACATGCCCCAGTTGCTGCTGGCCTCAGCAATCTGACGGATGAGCTTTTGCTCATCAGGGTCACTAAAATCAATGGTTGGGACCTCAAGGACCTTCCCATGAACGGTCGTGATCCCAGGTTGCTCATTCTCTGACCTAATGAACTCGTCTGGGATAGTGCCCTCGGGTTTTGGGGCAATGACCTCGACTCTCTCTACCCCCATTTTTGAAAGAAAAAAAACCCTACAGCCTAAGGGCTGAGAAGATGAGCAAATTAAAACAAAGCGTGTTTAGAGGAATTTGGAGCTTCTTGATTTGTCTCTCACTCCCTTTGCGTGAAGTGTATATTTATATTAGTGCCAAAAGGCAAGTGACCAATTTTTTTCTTTGGGGGCAGAATGGCAGTGACTATTTATTGTGCAAGAAAAATCGTTTTCAGAAGAAGGTAGGTATGATGCCCATGCCATGTACATGTAGGGGACGTGGCTCATTCCTTGTGCAAGAAAAAATGGTTTTCAGAAGAAGGTAGATCTGATGGCCATGCCATGTACATGTAGGGGACGTGGCTCATTCCTTTTCGCTTAATAGTTCAACTGCCCCCTTTTACAAGATCCATCAAGGATTAAATTTAAAATAAATAAATAAATAAATAAATTTGGGTAGATATCGTTTTCCAGTTCTACCGCTGTCATCACTTCACTCCATCCAATTGCTTTCCCAGCTCTCACTAAAGTTAAAAAAAAAACAGAAATTCCAAATCCAACTTTCCAAAAATATCCTTTTTCGTTTGGTTGGAGGAGGGTATACAACTTGATGTATGAGTATGACATACAATTTCTCACGAAAGTCTCACGACAATTTATAATTGTGAGACTCATTACGAAAATAAGTCTCGAAAATTTATATTCCGCGTGATATATAACGGTCTTTAATACAACAATAAACACTATTTTCGGTACCTAAAAGAATTAAAAAGAACTGATAGCACTCAGTGTCTTTTGAGTGTTTTTCAGTCGGATTAACCCAACTAATGCTCAAATAAAAATAATAGATTTCCAACTCTCACTCCTTTAAATACCTCCAAGTTCTAACAATCCAGCTCCTTAATTGGTACAACATTTTGCATGTACTCTTGATTTGTCGTTAAATTTAAAATGAGGAAGAGGGACAAATGAAAAAAAGATTGGGTTGGTTGTTGAAGATCGCTGTGGGGCGAGAGAGTAGAAACTGTAGAAATACTAGGATGCACCTACCTCCACAGACCATTACGTATGTTCACATTAATTTTTGGGGGCATGAGTTTGAGAATATAAAAGGCCCACGTCACCTAGTTGATGTCTTTGCATCAATATCAATTAGCTTTGTGTTGAATGTTATAAATTTTTGTTGGGTATCTTATTTGAGAGACATCTTTATTATTACGAAGCGTTAATAATCATTTTATATTTTAACACATTTCTTCACGTGGGTTTTTCTGCACCATATTAGAACATAAGTTATAGAATTCAATATTCAATCGTATCTAGTTAAAATCAACTAGTAATCGTTAAAGAGACCCACGATTTTACACAAAGTTAATAAGACGAACACCTATAGATCTTATATAATTACAAAACACACTTTCCTTTTAGAAGTTACATACACAAAATCAACTGTCAAAGTTAACATATTTAAATGAAAAAGTCGAAACTATTGTTACTATTAACAGAGTCAAGACGATGATGTCTGACAATTAAAAGAGTTAATTACACCAACACGGCCTTAAATTTAAGAACGAATGTGAAAGTTGTTGAGAGCCCCGAGAGTGAGAGAAAGCTGGCTATATAGCTTTACTGGGGAATCTTGTTGAGCTTGCAATAACAATAATCTCCGAACTTCTTGGCTTTGTATTTAGGTGGATTGTCCTCCTTCACAAGCTGTGGGAGAGGGCCAACTACGCGGTCTTGTGGAGGCTCAATGAAAACCGGCCACGAGAGTCTCGTCTTCTCTTTATTCACAGTGCTTCTATGGAGGACACTCTTGTACTTTCCATTGCTCATAATCTACCACAAAGTTATTATCACTTAATTAAGTTAGTACGTTATTAAAATCATTAAGATTAACGCAAGGTTTATCTTAATAATAATATAGATAATATAAAGAGAAGGTCCTAACCTCCATCTGATCACCAATGTGGATGACCAGGGCATTAGGGATGTACCTCACATCGTACCATTGGCCATCTCTGCAAGCCTGTAGGCCCTGGACATCGTTTGGGACAAGTATGGTTAGGGCAGACATGTCAGTGTGGGCCACCACTCCAAGAGCAAGGTCAGGGCGGGGACATGGAGGGTAATAATTAATTTTCAGAAGATAAACCATGTCATCTCCTCCAGCAGCCTTCTTCAACTCTTGTCCTTCAAGCCCTAACCCTAAAGAGAGCACCTTGAACAACTTGTCCACCACCTTGTGCAGATGCTTCACATACTCTTCATTAGCTTCCCTGCACCCATCAAAATTAGAACCACCAATATGTCATAATCTACATTAGTTTTTAATTTGTGGGATATATATATATATATATATATATTGAGAGATGTATCAAGTTCGAATCTCATTTCCATTAATTCTGCGAAAGATTTATCAACCTTAAGTTTATTATGAATTTTAGTAGATAGGGATCAGCCACGTCTACTTTGTTTTTACGTACTTAACTAGAATGGGATATACTTTTTTTTTTCTTTGAAGAATTTTATCAAACTTAAGTAGGAGCCCTAAAGTTAGAGTGATATCTTTTTCACTGTAAAGGCTTTCAACAACGACCGGTTTGTGTACAATTGATTTTGGGTTAGGGTAGGGACCCTTACAATTTAAAAATTCTAGACAATAATAGAGAAAAGACCGACTCACATATGCTAGAGATGCATCCATACCTAGCATTGCTCAAAACAAATAGTGTGACTAACCTGTAAGAAGGTGGGTTCTTAGGCCAGAACTGGTAGTTAATGGCAGAAGGAGGCCAAACCCTATGGAACAAATGGTCCACCCATCCTTTCTTGCCTTCCAATTCCTTCTGAAGCTTCGTCCCGTACCCTTCCACAGACTTAGAATCTGGAGGCTTCGCATAAACCTCTTTCTCCTCTGGTGGAAGCTCAAAAAATGCCTTCCCAACAGCTTGCAATTTGCTTATGGCCTCATTCGGAATGTCATGGTTCACAATCTGGTACATTCCCCAATTCCTGCTAGCCTCTACAATTTGGTTCAGGATCTCTTCGTCATCTTGGTTGCTGAAATCGATGGTTGGGCACTCCAGGACTTTCCCATGGACGGTTGTGATCCCTGGTTGCTCATGCTCTGACCTAATGAACTCGATTGGGATGTTGGCTTTGGACATTAAAGCAATGTCTTGCACTCTCTCAGCCTCCGACTGCATTTGTATATATTTCTCGATATATCGATCGCCTGAGAAAAACAAAAGATATAGATAATTTGGTGAAGGGTTTGTTCTTGGCTTTTGTCTCAGCTCAAACCCTTGGCATGAAGCATGCATTTATATTTGGGGTGTGGCAACGAAATAACCATTTCTTGTACGTGAAGAAACTTTCATAGATATGGTGCGTACGTGGCTCGTTGCTGTTCGCTAGCTAAATAGTTGAACTGCCCTTTTTCCCACGGCCAAAAGAAAAATAGTGTTGCTATTTTTACTGCTGCTCTCTCCACCCACAAATTTTCTTTTGAACTCTCTCAAAACAAGAGGAGATTAAGACTATTTTAATCAACGCACTCATTAGCATTCCTAATATAAGCATAAAATCTAAACCATACATTCTTTTTTGTTAATTTCAATGGCAGAGCAGTGGCTATGATCTAGGGCAGTGGCCTGATTGAGAGGGCACAATACTTGGTGGGGGACACTTGATCTTGTTCGTTTAGATAAAGTTAGAGGAAATTTAGGGGATTCTACATGCTAGTCCCTCTCTATATTTTTTTTCATTAGGACCAGTCCCATATTTTTTAAACTTTAACAAATCCGAATAATTTCTTTTTCATAAATTAATTACAAACCTAAACTTAAACCTCTGTCGAACTCCAAAATTCATGACAATTTGCAAAGAACCAACTAGTGTAGTAATTTGGAGTAATTGCACTCTCATGCAATGTTCTGATTCAAGTCCTAGCATCCGTGTAGTGTCTATGAATTTAGTATGATATCGCCCATCTCAATAGGAAAGGTCTTCAAAATAACAAAATTAAAAATAAATAAATAAAATGATGCCAATTTATTACAACTACACGTAACCCCTAAAGAACCCAATTAACTACAAGTCAACCAAAAATCAAATAGTGCAATACAAGAGAAAACAACTATTCAGATGAGCCCTACAACCTTGAATTAGTTCATCTTTTATACTCTCTGAATTTCAACCTAAATATTGGATCTTCCAATAATATTGTAGGACTCTCAAAATGTGAATATAAGATTGCAGTTTTTCCTTTTTCTTTAGAAATAAATTTAGACAATAAGATTTATTATCTTTATAACCACAAGAAATTAAAAGGTGGTGGAATCGTAGCAATACCTTGTGTACAGAGGTGATCTAGAAGGCACTGGATTTGAGCAGTAAAGTTGGCAAGAGCTTTTCTTTGGTTGTTGAGAAGTCTTTTTTCAAAATGAGTCACGAGTTTATGGAAGTGACAGAGGGACCAAAGAAGTAATACCTCCGGCATTAAAGAGATCGACAAAAGATATAACGACAACAAAGTTAGATATGTCCCAAACGTTATCAATTAGTACTTATTACCTTTATTCAGAAACTGAAATCCATTCTGAAAAATGTAAAGAAACTGTAAAAACTACTGATACGATCTGCCGAGTAATCTAAAAAGAGTGATGTCTTTTGCTAATGTTCTTTTTAAACATCTTTTTGTACCATCAATACTTTTTTAATACAAGCGATAAGTTAAATGATTCTAAATTAACATAATTTACGGATACGATTATTCGAACTTGGGTGCAATGACTCACTGCCCCCGCCAATTGACTTAACATTTTTCCTTTTTTTCCCCCTAATTAAGTAATCATGTGATTTACGATTTTTCTTAAATATGATGTGGTCATATCATGCCTTGTGTAACAAAATTGGGATAAGTTTTAGTTTTAGTGATACTTTCTTTCTTAATCAATGAAGACAATCAAGAAAATTGAGTTCAAGTTTTAGGTGGCATTTGGTTTGTGGGATTACGGGTTTAGGAATAGATATAAGATTTGGTTCTTATATGTTTGGTATTCTATACATAGATCCATGAAATAGGGAATGAGAAACCCATGAGGGCATATTTATTTATCTAGAGTAGATATTGGAATAATTCTAATTCCAGACTTCTTCTATACTTACAAGCACATACAAAATCAAAAAAATACATAAATTCCCCAACGCAGTCCGAAATCCAATATGTGAAAATCCATTGACTAGGAATGGTAGTTAATCCTATAATCTATTCATTCTCTCCCTTACACCAAACACCAAACAGTCTATACCTTGAGATTTATTCTTCCCCTACCATGATGGAGACGCACAAAATTTGTTTGGTTTGAAAACGTAGTATTTTCTTTCTTTTATAACTGTGGTACAACAATCATAATGAGTGTTACTTTAGTTAGATGCCCTTATTCCATACACAAACATCATTTCTGTGTTTGGGCAAAACAGAAACATAATTGAAGGGTGGTTGAATGATTTACGTGGACAGGAAATTGAGAGGCAATAAATTGAGCAATTACTGATCACATGCATCACATGACCTTACCCTAATAACTTGTATCAAGAAGGTTCAGAAATGACCCCTGTCTAGAAGGATCCCTGGCCTGGCCATGAGTACTAGGATGCATCTAGGCATTTACTATTACCCAAACTAAAATGCATACCTACCTCACACCTTTCCCCACCCTAAAACATGGCTATCCTTCTCATCCCTTTCCTCTTTCCATTATATACAGTGATAGCATTAGTTGTTCACAATTATAGCCATTGATGGATTATTGAACTTATATATCAACGGTTCACAATTATCTATATGTGTGATAACTTAGTTTTTTGTTCTCTAATAACATTTTATTTATTTATTTATTTATTTTTATGACCTTTTCTATTGAGAGGGGCGATAGCATACTAAACTCACACACACTACACGGATGCTAGGACTCGAATCCAGGACCTTACTTGAGGAAGTAAATACTCCATATCACTACACTAGTGGGTCCTTTGCCTCTAATAACATTTTAAGTTTCAATCATTACAAGAAAAACGACACTTATTGTACAGTTTATGATCGTATTGTTAAATCCACGTGAAGGAGAACTACCATATAGGCGAGTTTTAGTTGGACTAACTTATGATCGTGTCCTTGGGAGGCTAAGGACAATGAGGCACGTAACACTACTCCTCCTAGAAGATATAAATTGTTAAACATGCCAAAAACAACTTGCAGCTTACATCAAAATTTTCTCTAATTGACTTTAAATCACAAGTAAAAATTTGTTTAAACACGTGGATTTTACTCAAGGATGACCGAAGACCATGTCTATAGCCTTGAATTGGATTATGAGATATCAGAATTTGTCCCTTTAAAATCTCTTATAAAGGTATTCTAAGTAAATTAAAATTGAAATGGTTATCAAACGGACTCTTAAAATTCTTATTTTGTTTTTATTTTATTGAAGAGGAAACTTAGATTTTAAAATTATTATAATGGGTTACCTTTTAGAAAGAAAGAAGAAAAAAAAACCTTTCGTAAATGTAAACTTCTATAATGCCAAGAATTTAGTTCCTTCCCCTTGGGTGAGGTCTAATATGTTTGTTTGAGCCCAGTTGTTTCGGGGCACTATTTGTTTCTACTTTCCATGGACCCAGTCGTTTTAGGGCTCTAATTGTTTCTGCCTTTGGGCTTGGTTTTCAATGAGGATAGCAGTACGCTTGTATTCGGGATTTGCTTGTGAATCGTGATCTAATTCTAAACCTATTGCAAAATTTGACTTGTAGACGAGTTGTCTAATGATATATTGGTAGTGTGTGAAAAATTTATCTTCCTTTTTAGTTTAGACTCGTTTGTATTCTTTATAAATAAATAAAAACATATTGCAGAATTTCCCTCCATGGGTGTTGCAAATAGGAAAGAAAACTGAGTCTGCTTTCTCTCAATTATAAATCTAAATCTACTACAAACATATCAAAACGGTACGACATTTTCAAAGAGAAACGATGAGAACATAGGGAGGCGGATTGTGTTAAAACCAAATATTATCCTCCGAGAATTAATGGCCATGGCAGCACTGAATCAAATCACAGAACTGTTGCACAAATATGAAACACTGCAAATGAGCAAGTATTTTCAGAATATGTAGTGTGGAAAGAAAGTCGTAAAAACACCACAAAATTACGCACGTCCAACCTTCGTTAACTTTAACCATGGGGTTAAGTTAAATATGATCATCGGTCATGAGAACCCAAAAGGTCACGGGATTACATGACTCGGAACACAACAATAAAATCTAAAAGATTCACATGCTTGAAATTATATCATCATGGCTCTCTTACAGCATTTATCACAGCCACATTAAATTGGAAAAAATGAAAAATAAACAGCCAGATGAGTACTAAAGAAGAAGCATCAGAAGATGGCAAATGCAGTCGATTATTGCATATAATAGTTTTTCTCTTCCCTGTTCATGCCCACTATATGATCTATGTGCATTAAACGTACTAAATAACCACTCATAAACTTGAAACCAACCATTCGGACGCACAATGACAGATACACAATATGCTCTTTCCCCCTTTAACCGCAGCAGGAACCACAGGCAGGTAGAGAACCTGAGAGTTGAACAGAAGCAATTTTAGCGGAGATTTAAAATAAATAAACAACAAAAAAAAACATGATTACAAACATTTAATGGAGGGAGGAGTGGACTTACTATGGTCAATTCCGCGAACATTGTCTAGTCCACGAGGTGGCCCACGTGGACGACCACCATATGGTCCCCCTCCAGGGCCTCCGGGGCCACCACCATCCCATTTCTTTCCAGAAGCTAATCCTTTTCTGTAAGCATCCGACTTTTCCATCTAGGCCATGAAAGTATTGACAACATAAGTTTTTCGTAGACAAATTAATTTGATACTTCCGTAAGTGATCAAGATACAGAGAGACTCTCTTTATTACCGAGAACATTGTAGCAAAAAACACGCCTATGAGGTTGACAATGGCCCAAAAGAAGTCGGTTATCGTCTTGAGTCGCCAAATGGATCGCTTGGATTTCACAACACCTAAAAGAGTAGTATGCAAATTACCAATTGGTCAGCTCCACTGATGATAATATCCACGAGGAAGAAAAGTATGAACATTATAATTTTGCTTAAACCAACAGTTCAACTCAACAAATTCATCTAGAAACATGTTCACAACTGTAAATGGCTAATATAGTCCCCATGCCACCACCTAATAATGCCAAAAGCATCTTTAATTGTACAGTGTCCAAAAGAAACTTACTAACCCCAGTCTCAGCAGAAGATCATGCATTAAAACAAATACAATTTCAGTTTCAGAAGTCTGGCCTATATAAAATCATCAATGCCCTTCGAACCCTGCTTTCTCATCATTACTTATATATGACCAACTTGCCAGAGATTAGATTCAGGTATTCAAAACGAGAAGGTGCTACTTAACCATTAAATAGTAGAACCAACTGAGCTTGCAACTAACCAAGAAACATGGATCATTAAACGAGCAAAGTCACACCACTTAAGATACATGTAAGCATCAATGTTTCAAAGTGAACATATTCTCATCAACACTTATATATGACCAACTTACTAGAGATTAGATTCAGGTATTCAACAGGAGAAGGGGCTAATTAGCCCTAAATTAGTAGAAGAAACTAAGCTTGCAACTAACAAAGCAACATAGATCACTAAATGAGCAAAGTCACACTAATTAAGGTACATGTAAGCGTCAATGTTTCCAAGTGAACATATAAAGAAAACACAACAAAGGAACTCATTGTAAAGTAGTCTTGGTTTCATTGGAACGAACCTTGGAATTGAATGGCTTGTATTATATACCTAATGTCCTGTCCCAAAAAATAACACATAATCCCAATTATATTCCTTGCTAATGTTCAATTTCCGTGCCTTACCCGCTAAATCTCTTCACATTTCATTCTTATTTTGATTTCATTCCTTTCGCAAGTTCATTCCAGAAACCAAACAGTACCCAAAGCAAGAAATATAGCACGAAGATGCAAAAGCAACATAACAGAACAGAAAGAAAAAAATCTCAATCCACCATGATACATAAATAACATGAAAATGGAAAAAAGCTGTATTATATACCTAATGTCCTGTCCCAAAAAATTAACCCATAATCCCAATTATATTCCTTGCTAATGTTCAATTTCCGTGCATTACCTGCTAAATCTCTTCACATTTCATTCTTATTTTGATTTCATTCCTTTCGCAAGTTCATTCCAGAAACCAAACAGTACCCAAAGCAAGAAATATAGCATGAAGGTGCAAAAGCAACATAACAGAACAGGGAAAAAAAAAAATCTCAATCCACCATGATACATAAATAACATGAAAATGGAAAAAAGCTGTATTTAGCCAGCAAAAGCTGGCACTAGCTGCTTATGCTATACAAATTCTGTCCCATCTAATTGCTAATTAAGCTAGGTAAGTAGCGTAAATGTATAAAATTGAAAGGAAAAAAAAAATAAAACCCCTAATTATAACATTGAAAATATCAGGAATTAAGCAATTGTAAGATAGAAATACATATGGACCAAAAAGCAATTGTAACAGAATTTAGAGATAATTTGATGATCAAACCCTTATTCAAAAGAAATTCATGACCGATCGCATAAAACAAGGAAAAAAAAAGCTCAAAAATCAAACCCTAGCTTCTGAAACCGATTCAGGCTACCCAACATTCGTCACATGAATTTACGAAATTACGAAAACAGAGGCAGAGAGAGAGAGAGAGAAGAACCTCGCTCAACGTACGCCATGGAGATCAGAGTCCAAACTCGAGAAAGTCTTCGAAGCTCTTCCTTGATTGAATACAGCAAATATATAAACAGTTAATTTTTGCCGTAATTCATTTTAGTATTTTACGCGTCATCTCAATTTTCATTGGCTATAACAACGTCAAGGTTAAGGTGTTTCCCACGTGGCATTATTCTATTGGGTGAATATCGGGTGTTGGCGACGTGTAACTTGGTCGGTTAAGCCGGATCTGGCGGGTAAGCACTGTTTAAGTTAACGGCCATCTGCTGGCCGGCCCGAAAGAAAATATGACATACCTGAACATATTTGTTTGGGCTTGGCTTGTTCTGTTTTTCTGGGCTTCAGCCATGTACTATATTTTCCGACTCTTCATTTTAACCCAGTTAGGTCCGACTGATTATTTAAATAATTTTCATATGAAAATATACCAATATGAAACTTAATATATACATCCATTTAGGACTCAAATATTTCACGTTGAAAAAATAGCATAGTTTAAGACGGTTTAAGAGTTTCTGGGCATTGCAATGAGCCTATTAGTGAGGGTTTGGACAAGACTGGTCTTGAGATTTTGAAAACTTAGAGCGATGCCGAAAATAAATCCTATGTATTTATAGATGCACTCAACAAAAATAATTTTATTTTTATTTGTGTGTGAATAGAGTATATAAAAAATAGAACCTTTTATAAATATAGAAAAAGTTTAGATATCAACCAAAATATCACATTTCTATATATAAGAAAGGATTGAAGACAAACACAAAAAATAAGAAAAAGCATAAGAAAGGATTGAAGACAAACACAAACACTAAAAAATAAAAACCCAAGAACTGAAGTAACATCTACAATGGGATTCGAACTTAGTTAGAGTGGAATTTAAGAAACGCCCAAAACCAGCGGTGTTGGAGTCGACTTCCTTAGAGCAACTCCAGCGATCAGGCCAAGCTCGAGGCTGGGCGGAGCCCAAGCAAAAAATTCAATTCCAGCAAGTCACTTTTGCCCAAGCTGAAGGTGGGACCCACGAAGACGGGCTAGCCAGAAGGCAGCTCTAGCCTAAGAAATATCCTTTTATTTTTTTTTAAAAAGTAAAAAAAGAAGGTATGAGCAATCTTTTCTTACAAATTGGTTTTTAGAGGCAAATTCTAACCATAAGTTCTTAATAATTGATCTCTCTTAATAATTGATAGGGAATGCTAGCGACATTCTCTCTAACCTTCTCCCTTCTTCTCATGTCATATGTCACTTTCTTTATACTAAAACAATGTCATTAATGTATAGCTTTTGTTTTCCAAGATTATCCTTAGTAAATATATTGACTTTCATATTACCTTTAATTTATCTAAATTTTTTTTACAAATTGGAAAAATAAAAATAGAAATTAATAAAATAATATTTTGTTTTACCCACCAGCCCCAGGCATACGCCCCCATCTCCATCTCTCAAAATATGCTGATTCTCTTGCCAGCCACCCACCACTATGTAACATCTTCCTCCCGCCCCAGGGGCGGAGCTACAGCCAGGCCTGCCATGGCCCTGGCCCCCCCACTTAATTATTAATCTCTTGTAATATATTATAAAATATATGATATAGTAATACAATTACTGCAATTAGATTAGTGATGGCCCTCTCAGTTGAAGATGAAAAACCTAGTAGAAGTGATTTTGAAATTTTGGCCCCTGCATACTAAGAATCCTAGCTCCGCCACTGTCCCGCCCCTTGTGGTTGGGTAGTCTTTTCAATGTTTCCATATTTCCTTTTTAATGTTTTAATTATTAATATCCTAAAACTGATTTTCTTAATTTTTTTAAAAAAATTAAACTTTGTAATTTTTTTATTTAAGGAACCTGGGGGGTATTTTATATCATTCAAAATTTGATATGCTACCAAACTACAAAATGGTTATCCACTAATGTTTCTTAAGATTGTCAAAATGTTGTGTTTATTAAATGATTAGATTTTTTTTTTCCTAAAATAACATATATATTTTTTAATAGTAATTCAAAAAAAAGTTAGTACATTCAATAAGGGTAACTCTGGAAAACAAAAGCTATGCATTAATGACATTATTTTAAGTGTAAATAAAGTGTCATATGGCATGAGAAAAATAGAGAAGGTTAAAGAGAAGATTGCTAGCATTCCTCATAATCGATATCTGAGTACGTGAAGACGTTAAAATGTGGTGGAATAGATGGGTGGGGGCACTGCCGTTGTCACAGAGCATGGGAAGGATGCACGGGTGATCACCTTGAAAACCTTCGCTTGCTTGGAGGCATCTAGAGGCTCACGCAGCACAACCGGTGAGCATAGCCAACCCCAACCATTAGTCACGAGACGTGCGTGCACATAGAAATGCCTATAGATGAGGTAGGCGGGGGGTAGCTTGCCAGCAAAAGGCGTGTATGGTAGTCTTTTTTTTTTTTTTTTGGGCGCTATGTAGCCCTTATTTCCCAAGCGATTCTTTTGTGAGCCTTTAACTATTGAAATGACAGGATCATTATGACCTCTAGCTCAAAGACTGACATTCTCTTTTTTTACTGGCAAGGTTTTTAACGAGGCATATTCCATATCATTTGTGGTCTCTAAGGGGGAGTGTTGTAAAGTCAAGAATGTGGAGCACAAAATAGTAATGATGATGCTTGCCAACACCCATGTGAAGCCAAAGAAGAATGATTAAGCAACCACATTGTTCGGCCTACAAATAAAGCTTCCTCCTCACTTGTAATAGATAGAATAAAATATTCAATGAAAACATTATAATAGCATTTCTATTGCTATCTGAATTCTCTAAATTCTCTCTACAATCTCTTAGTTCATCATATTCATGATTTTGAGGATATTTAATATCGGACATACTATTTCTTAATTGACTTACTTTCAAAAAAGAAAGCAATTAGTCTATAGAAGTGGACGGTTCGTCTTTTGTAGGTATTGGATTTGTCGATTAAATTGATTAAAAAGTGGAGCTTTTGGGGCTGCTTTGCATGCAAGTCTTCATAAAAACAGCGAATACTTTCTTGAACTTAATTCTGTCGTCTTTGAATTGATAAATTGGAGTAATTTTTGGGTGTTCCGAATACACTATATAGTTAGTGTACCATTTAATAGATGGAAGACATATGGAATATTGGCAATGCAACCCTCCACATGTTATAAAAAAAAATACAGTAAGTTAGACAATAATTTCACGTATCGTATGTTTATTAGATTGTACACCAATCAAGTGGTGTACCCGAAACATATAAAAATTTCTGGATGAATCGCAGTCCAGTGACTAGGATTATGATCCACATAAGCTTTATTTGACCCATAAATAATTGGGAAATTACGAGTACTGCCAAAAGGGTTCATAAGTTTTACAAAGTCGCATTTACTATCATGCGAAAAACTCCACAGTTTATTTATTGCAAACGTTACTCTTCCACAACAGTTTATTGAGTAAACGTTACTTTTCCAAACCTATAAATTATTTTGTGGAATGTTAGGTGGATATAGGACAACAATGATCCCATGCACATGCAAAAGGTGAAGCATTATATGCTATGACATAAACCTTATATAACCACATTGAACCCCTCACTTCATTTAAACCCTAATCCTAATCCCTCAACATCCAAACAAGAAGAGGGGGGGACCCAAAAAAAAAAAAAAAAAACACAAAAGTGATGGAGGTGGAGAGAGTGCAGGCCTTGGCCATCAGCGGGCTGAACGAGCTTCCAGCGAAGTTCGTTCGACCAGCCCATGAGCAGCCCGAGAATAGCAAGGCCCTAGAGGGAGTCACGGTGCCTGTGATCTCCCTCGCTCAGCCTCATGATGTTGTGGTCAAGGAGGTGGCAGCGGCAGCCACTGCATGGGGCTTCTTTCTCATTACTGACCACGGCATACCGTCACCTTTGATCCAGCAGTTGCAGAAGGTAGGGCATGAGTTCTTTTTACTCCCACAGCAGGAGAAAGAGGCCTATGCAAATGACCCAGCCAATGGGAGGTTTGATGGATATGGGACTAAGATGACCAAGAACCATGACGAGAAGGTCGAGTGGATCGACTATTTTTTCCATCTGACTGCCCCTCCATCTAAGGTCAACTATGAAATCTGGCCTAAGAACCCTGCATCTTACAGGTACCTCTTCTGTTTTTATTTATTTACTGAGTTTTCAGTTTTTTTTCATTGCTTTCATTTTTCAGCAGTTGCTCCTTGGGTTCTTTACTGCTCTTTTCCTAGGATGATACTTGCCCTAACTTTTTAATATTTCCTTTTTGCATGTAAGGCCAACTGTAGGAGGGTTATAAAGTCTTTTCCTCTTCTTCTTTTTTTCTTTCTGAAATTAAGAGGGTTATTGAAAAAGTCTGTAAAATTTGTGTGACACAGGGAAGTGAATGACCAATACAACAAGGAGATGCTAAGAGTAACAGACAAGTTACTGGAGGTGCTTTCAGAGGGTCTAGGGCTGGAAGCAAAGGTTCTGAAATCTCATGTCGGAAATGAAGAAGTAGAATTGGAAATGAAAATCAACATGTACCCTCCATGCCCACAACCCCAACTGGCCCTAGGAGTTGAGCCTCACACTGACATGTCAGCCCTAACCCTGCTAGTCTCCAATGATGTTCCAGGCCTTCAGCTGTGGGAAGATGACAACTGGGTTGCTGTCAATTACTTGTCAAATGCAGTTTTTGTTCACATTGGTGATCAGATGGAGGTCTTGAGCAATGGCAAGTACAAGAGTGTTCTTCACAGAAGCTTGGTGAACAAGGAACGTATGCGCATGTCGTGGGCTGTTTTTGTTGCTCCTCCGCACGAGGCTGTGATTGGACCTCTGCCGGAGCTACTGGACGAGAAAAACCCTGCCAAATACTCAACCAAGACATATGCTGAATACCGACACCGGAAATTCAACAAGCTCCCACAATAGGAGTGATGTATTCCATTTGTGCTGTGTATCAACCATCACAATAAAATTTCTTCAATGGTCCCAATGGTTCATATGTTTTGCCGTTTGTTAGAATTTGTGCGTAGTACTTACATTCTATGAGGGCCTTCACAAAGTCATGTCAGTTCATCTTCATCATCATCAATCTGTATTGTACCATTTGCTCAAATTGTACCATTTCGTCACAATCTGTTGCAAAAATGTTCAATGAATCAAATTTGAATTGCTTCAAACTTTGAATACCATTATACTTGCTGTAGCTGTTAAATCCAACAATGACCATCAATAATTGTTTTTATTTTATTTTTGAGACTTCTTAGATCTAGGTCCAAAAAGATTAGTTGTTATTACGCTAAGTACTCGTGCGTTTTGGTTTTAGATGCAAGTTCTTTAACTTTTATTACTTTTTTTTGTCGTATCGATTTTAGCCTTTGAGGTAAATAAGGAAACACATTGAAAATCCAATTTAATGCATTATTTCATTGTAATTGAATTTCAAAATTTAAAATTTGAATTCTTTCCTTGTGAATATTTACCTAATATATGGATAAATTTTAATTTAATTGATAAAAGTAAAGACCCACATATTATATTAATCGATGAGACAAGCATCCACATGAAATTATGTACGTACATATCAGGTAAACACCCAAATACTAAAAACACAATATGTTTAATACTTATCAAGTTGATTCGTGGTGTTTAAGCATAGCAACAAATAAAAACTTGAGAAAAATAATATAAACAAGAGAATTATTGATGACGTTTGGAAAAGATCAAAAGAGAGAGAGAAATTTTTTAAAAGAAGCAAAAATGAAAAAAATTGCTCTTATTTATTTTTGGATTTCCTAAGGAATCCTTTATATTTGCATGTCTTTGTTTTGAAAATTGACAGATTTTTCTGTCTTTTTTAAAAAAAATTTAATTTTTTCTAAAATGAAAGTTTTTTATGACTAAAACCTAAATTTACTATAATATTATAGGTAATATCACTAACAAGTTGTTCATAAAAAATAATAGTTGTCTCCATCTACATATGTCACACCCTTATAACACAAATAATTATTTTTATGTAGTGTACTTTTTCTCTTCCAAGTTTTTTTTTTTCAGAAGGAAAAAAACGTGTTTTTTTAAATATTTTTTTATAATAGTTTAAAAAACACACGGATCTTTTCCAATCCTAGAAAATATCTAACCCTCTCCTTCTCTTCTCTCTTCCTCAGCTAAAGGTTAGGAGTCAAGCCTAGTAAAGTTGTTACCTTTTCTAAACTTTCTTTCTTTATTATAAATATTTCTGGGTTTATGGTTTGCTGCAGTTTTTTGGTGAGCATGTTCTGTTCCAACTCACTCCAACCAGAACAAGGTAATTGCTCACATGCACACAAAGACACATAATTTCATATGATTCATGTTGTTGTGTGCAATTAAACATCAAACATTTTATGGGTTTCAGCTAAAGTTGGGCTTTGTGTCATTGATTTGTGTTTAAGATGTGAACTGGTGATATTTGCTGCTGCTAGTGGACAACCACATCTTCCAGATCCTCAAGACCACCGGAGACGACAACACTGTCCTTGACCTCCTCGACAACTCGAACGACGTGTCGTATCACTATCAACCCGAGGTGTTGTACAGGGCAGCAACCAGTCTTTGATGCCCTCTGTTGTTTATCATTTTTGAAGTTCATTTAGGAATTTGTGGGTGATTTACCTTGTTTCAAAATGTAGTTGTTTGGTTCTTGTTAAAAAAAGATCATGTCATTGCATTTGTCGGCTATTTAGACTTTTTCATGTTTGCAATTTTATTTATTTATTTATTTTGGCTCAGGCATGTTTGCATTTAGGGTGTTAAAAAAAAATGGAATCCAGCCTAGGCGCGTGAGCACCTGGGGTTGTAATATTTTTTTATATATAAAATATATAGCATTGAGCATGATTTTATAATTGTGTTTGTATAAAATGATAAAATGATTAAGGTAACTTGTCAGAATACAAGCACAAATACTGTTTTCGGTGCTTTATACTGTTTGACATGAATTTTTCTTCCGTGTCCTGTACCAATAGACAACACCGCCAGCCAAATAGTGGTTGCACCATGGCCTTTGAACATAGGGCATAATTATTTGGGGTTAATGACTTAAATTGTCTTTTAATTATCGCTCAAGTATCATTTCGGTTCACTAACTAAAATTTTCATTTCAAACGTCCTTAAACTTTTTATTTTGTATCAAGATGGTCCATCCATGATTGATTCCGTCACTTTTGATCACGCGATGGCCACGTGACTGAGTTTTGAAGAGTATATGCAAATTTTTGAGAAGCCCTATCGTTCAGAATCAAAATCCCTCCAAAATACCTCCACTTTTTGAAAAGACCTCTCAAGAAACATCCTTTTTTAAAAATTATTATATATATAATTAAAATAAAAAAAGGTATGAGCATTCTTTTCTTACAAATTGGTTTTTAGAGGCAAATTCTAACCATAAGTTCCTAATAATTGATGGGAAATGCTAGCGACATTCTCTCTAATCTTCTTTTTTAGACCTTCTCCCTTCTCCTCATGCCATATGTCACTTTCTTTATTAAATATTAAAAATAAAAATGAGTATCGCCGTGCGGCTATACTATGTATATATTTAAAAAAAGGACGCTCCCAGCCCCTAGGTGCCACGTGTCAAAGGAGTAAAGCCTTTTTTTTTTTAAAAAAAAGGGGGGAAACGGGTATAGCCGCACGGCTATACTATTTTTTTAAATTCAAAAAAAATAGTATAGCCGGGCGGCTACACTATTATATATATATATAAAAAGACGGGCCTATGGCCTAAGCCCACGTGTCAAAGAGGCCTCATCCTACGTGTCAAAGAGGTAAAGCCATATTATTTTTTAAATGCAAAAAATGAGTATATCCGCGCGGCTATACTATTATATATGTAAAAAGGCCGGCCCATGGCCTAAGCCCATGTGTCAAAGAGGTAAAGCCCTACTATTTTTTAAATGCAAAAAACAAGTATAGCTGGGCGGCTATACTATTATATATATAAAAAGGCCGGCCAATGGCCTAAGCCCACATGTCAAAGAGGCCTAAGCCCTCGTGTGAAAGAGGTAAAGCCATACTATTTTTTAAATGCAAAAAACGAGTATAGCCGAACGGCTATACTATTTTTTAATATAAAAAGGCCGGCCCATAGCCTAAGCCCACATGTCAAAGAGGCCTAAGCCCACGTATCAAAGTGGTAAAGCCATACTATTTTTTAAATGCAAAAACGAGTATAGCCGCCCGGCTATACTATTTTTAAAAAACAATTACCGGCTATACTATTTTTAAAAAACAATTAGGTAAAACTGAGTACAACCGTACGGCTATACCCTTTTTTATAAAGTATGTACTATTTTTATTCAGCAATACGTCTACAATACGTGAATTTTTGTGTGTGTTACTGAAATTTTTGTAACAAATACGTGTATTAAACATGATAAATACGCGCGCGCACGTGTATAATACATTATTGAACGTGCAAGTGCTAAAATCTTTATACGGGTAATAACTTTGGAAATGAAAAAAAATTAAAAAAGGACGGTAGATACTCGAGTAATGGCATAATAGTAGTGGATAGGGCTCTTGGGCTATGGAGAAATTGAATTAAGACATCCAAATGATTTCACAAAAGACTTAATAAATAGAAATTAATTACTTTGTGTTCTTTTTCTTCAATATGTTTATATTAAATAATAATTAAAATATAATTACTAAGCAAAGTGATTAAAAAAGACTAAGATATTACTTGATTACGTATAGTAAATTAAAGAAGTAGGCCAAAAAACAAAAACAAAGAAACCTTTGCTTGCTTGGAGGCATCTAGAGGCTTACGCAGCACAACCGACGAGCATAGCCAACCCCAACCATTGTAGTCACGAGACGTGCGTGCAGATAGAAATGCCTATAGATGAGGTAGACGGGGGTAGCTTGCCAGTGAAAGGCGTGTATGGTAGTCTTCTTTTTTTTTTTTTTTGGGCACTATTTAGCCCTTCTTTCCCAAGAAATTCTCTTGTGAGCCTTTAACTATTGAAATGACAGGATCATTATGACCTCTGGCTCAAAGACTGGCATTCTCTTCTTTGAATGCCTACAAAGAGGCCTGCAAGAGCCCTTTTAAGGCATGGATTCCTAAAGGTTCTAATGGTCATGATGACTTTATTTCTATCATGGTTTTTTTTTTTTTACAATTCAAGGCCTTTCAATTAAGTTAAATTTCATTGGCCTATTAGGTGTGACAGGATCCGACCCAAATTTTTCTTTGGAATTCGAGCTGAACCCTGTTCGTGATCGACACCTGACGGGTGTCGAGCACAAATGACTTGGTTGCCCTTCTGGTTACAAACTTACATTTCTTTTTTTTCTTTTTTTTTTTTTTGCCTTGACTTCTAGCGAAAATTCGGCAGAGTCTCCCATGTAATTTGTCCAATCCCAAAAATTACACATGTCAAAACAAGCATATATACACAACCCAACGTTCAGCATGCGTATATATATATATATATATATATATACAATCAACAGTAAAGTTTGAGCCCATGGGTAATATCAGAGCATCTATATAGGTTAATTTACAAGAAGAACATTTGGAGGGTCAAGGACCCTACACTAGGCTGAAGAGATGCAGGAAGCAGAAACTGCCCTGTGGTGGCTTTCAGATGCACGTCTACGGCCTGCTGGTGCAAAAAATTTAAAAGGTGAGTGGACCCAAAAACAAAGTTTTAAGAAAAATAGCATAAGAACATACTAACCCCACTGTAAAAACAGTTATACAAAACTAATTCATTCTTTTAATCATATACATACTGAAATCAATGCACTCATATATATATAAATATATATCAAGCATACTCATATCATTTTTAAACTCTTAAAAGCACTGAAATCAGTTTAAAACTACCACCTAGGTGTACCCTTTAAATTCTGTCAATTCCTAATATTCGTCAATTCTTGATAATCCGTCAATTCTCATGGCAGGTCTCGGCGACACAAAGTCAACCCGAGCCGCAAACTGGCAGGATTCAGGGGACCGTAGTCAGCCTGATCCGCATTCCTGGCTCCCACGGTCCGGGCGTCCCCGAAACTCGTGAGGCAAATGTCAAGTGCGCTGACAAAACTGAAGGCAAACTGGATGTCCGTGGACATCGTCATATCTGAAGGCAACCTGTTTCTATAACTGAGTACCTGAGGTGGCTTAAGAAAATCTAAAATTTCTGAAAGGTCTGATGAATAATTGAATTTTTTATTAAATCTAGAACTCTGCTGTCATTTTATCTGATATATATCTCAATCTTTACTTTCCATATCTTTTTAGCATTTTCAACTAAGCAGCATATAAATAAAGATATTTAGCTTCAACAAATCATGCTAGGAAAGCCATAATTAATAAAACTTATTCAAGATCAAATAATGAAATTCATTTGCATAAAATCATTTATAAAAGAAAAGTCCACTCACAGCTGGTCCGAGCTCGCTGGACCTTTTGAAGGTCCCTCCTGCGGGTCAACTGGTGCCCGGGTGCCTGATTCAATTATCATAATAATATATATTAATAAAACTGCTCGATATAAATATTTAAATAAAACCCTGACCTCCGGCTCCTAGAAGTGCGTGCATCCAATTAAAGTTACTCATATGCCCACATTAGCGTTCCTTTAAACCTAGGACACAAGTCCCCTGAGTCTGGTCTCAAATGGAAGGTTGGTTTGGTCATAAACGCACGATCAATGGCTCGAAACTATTGAACCCGGAAATCACAAAAGATGCGAAATCCGTTCAGGGTTCAAACATTATCCAAATTAAGATCCGCGAATTCCTACGCGCTCGTAACAACACGAGGATCATTTTAGGACTGAGTGTGGTCCCCACCAAACTACCCACACGCCGGCAGGGCGTGGGTGGCTTGAGAAATTCCTAGCGGCCAAAAAAACTCCAAACCGCAGGCCCAAACTCCTAACTTAGGTAAAGCACCCATTTTGGAACCACTTTTGTTCTTGGACCTACCCCAAAAAGTGGCCAGAAGTGGCCGAAATCACACTCTCAAAACCGGCTGAAACCAAGATTGAAAAATCGAACGATCTACACTTGGAATTTCTGGAATCCTACCCAACTAGCAGCTAGAGCATGGAAAATAGCTAGAAAACCATACCTCACTCGTCCGATTTGGTGGCCGGATGAAGAAGAACGAAAGCTTGGAAGTTCTGTCAACTCGGTGCGATTCCGATCTTTTTTCCGGCGAAAAACAGCGGTTCCAAGGGCAGGGACAGGTCGGGAAAGGAAGAGAAAGCGGCAGTGGTTCGATTGGGTCTAGTCCCGTCAGTCGGAGTGGAGTGTGGCAGTGGTTACGGAGGTTTGAAGGTGACGAGTTACATAAAAAAAAAACAAGGGGGGGGGAGGAAGAAGATTGAGGGAAGAGCGAGAGGGAGTCAGATTTTTAAAAAAAAAAATCATGATTTCAAAAATTACCATTTTGATCGTATTTTCTTCGTTACAACTCCAATTTGAGTCCACTCCGTGTTTACTGACTCGTTTCGTCGCGCTCTACGCAACGATGCAAGTGGAATGGTCAAATTCTTTCTCGGTCAAAAAGTCAACTTTTCCTTTACTAGAATATTCTAAGGGCAAAAGTGTCATTTCTTCTTAATAGTTTAATAGTTAAATATTAATTAAGGTTTGGGTTATTACAATGTGTCTTTCCATATGTTTGGGCCTAAATTCTGCACCCCCAGCCCAAAACTATCGGCCCACAATGATAAACAATTTCAAGCTCCATGTTTGAAGAAATTAATTATCGGCCTAAAATTGAAGAGTCCCATGCCATTTTTAAACAACCTCCAAAGTTTACCTTGTGTTTAGGCCAAAACTCTGCACGCAAGCCCATTTTTGTCAAGAGAGCAATGAACAAAATATTTGGGCTTTTTCTACAAGGATCAGGAGTCAAAAACCAAAATGCTGAAATAAGCCCAAACCCTTTTAGCAAATTGTGAATTTAGCCTTATTCTAAATAAACATCATTAAACCATTTTGTTAGAAAACTCACTCTACCCAAGGATAGCAAGTCAGCAAAAACTTTGTAAAAAGGTTTCTCTCAAGAAATCCCCACGTGACTTTCTGACTTTGGAAAAGTCAAAACTTTCAGCTAACAGAGGGGAGGTGATGGGAGTTAATGAAAACAGGTCTTATAGGAAGACTTCTCCATTTTTTGTAGCCAAAAAGAAGATTAAAATCCCTTTTTATATACGGAGAAATTCTGCACCAAAGCAGGTGTCATTTCCAAGAGATAAGCAGACTACATTTGTTGAGAGATAAGTAGGGAGCAAGGGAGTTGTTCATTAGGAAAAGCAAACTGACCATCATGGCAGATTGCATTCTTACAAATGGCAATTATAGAATAAGAAGGGATTAGTTTTTCTTTCAAAGAAAGCAGGAAAAAGACCACCATAGGAACTGACTGTTGATAGCTTTTCTCTGCCAGAATAGATAACTTCCCTTTTTTTTTTGCATTTAAAAATAAAGATCTTTTGAAAAGATTTGCTGCCCATTATTCAAAGATTAAAAACCCCACTCCAGCATTTCCTATAAAACAAGAGAGAGAGTGAACAGATAAAATATAGCCAAAAAAATCAATCATGACAAAAACTCTCAAAGTCATAACTAACAAACTCAAAATGATCAATTGATCTCAAAAAGCATTCAAACATTGGAGCGACCAAAGCTCATTGAGCCACAAGAAACAAGTCAGCCATAATTCGAAACTCTAATTTCAGTTCAGTTCAATTCAGAGAAACAGTTTTGTAAAGCAAGATTTCTTTCGTTACAAATTTGGTTCAGCGCAAGCCAAGTTAAGCAGAGTCTGGGTTCTTACAACATGAAAACCTCAACAAATTTATGGAAAGCCTTGATCAAGCAGAACATGTATTATAATGCAGTTCCAGCTCAGTGATCATCAAATCCAGCCACTTTTGCCCCTTCCAGACTGAAGAGACTCCAATTCTGCCTGTTCAAAAAAGACTTCCACGACTTAAAATATATTAAAGCTCTGCCAAACTCAAACATTGGTATTGATTTACAACTGAAATTTGTCAGTTGAAAGTGTTGATGATCCAATCTAGTACAAACATACCCAATTCAGTCTGTATCAAAAGTAGCTATCCAGGCAGAAATTGAAGTCCAACGTTCTGTTATCTTTTCTAGAGTTGGCTTTTTCTCTTTCTGAGCTTTGTAATAGGCAGTTCTGCCTAAACATTTTACTTTTTTTTTTTCATTTATTTTGGCCAGAACTACTAATTTTGTACTGTGAAAAATTGTGAAAGTTCTCACCAGTCTGAGGTAGGAAAAGAACTTACTTGAGAGATATTCCGTACCCAAATTCACAGTCGTTTGTTCAGAATCAGTAACTTGGGGAGCAAGTTATCTGTTTTTAAGAAGTCTGCTAGGATTTTTATTGCTAGCAGTGGCACGCTCGTACACAAAAGAAAGTTGGGTTGTTGGCCAATCAATGGTTTTCAAGTCAATAGGGAACTTCACCCTACCTTCACAGGATCATATCAAAAACGGGTGAACACCATATTAAATGAGAAAACATGTTCCACATCTCTCCGTTGGACAGAACATTAAATAGTTTTTTTTGATGTGAGCCAATGATCCATCCCTATATGCATGTTCAATCAAATTTCACATTATTTTTCTTCCTTGATTTGGGTGTTTGGGGTTCCACATAAACGCACTACACAAGGCCAGCTGTCTTTAGTTTTTCTGTGTGTTTGTTTTTATTAGACTACACAAGACCAGACAAACTTAATAAGGATTAATTATTTTATTAATCTCTGAATTTAAATTCGATTTGCATTTGAATTCCTCAATTTTCAAAATTGTCACTTTCGTTAAGACAATGGTCCTGCCATCAATTTTGTTAACTTTTTCTATAAATGCAAGAGCAAAAGGGTACTTTTTTTTGTCAATAATTAAGCAGTTTATGGGTAGGTTTTGCTTTCCCTTAGACACCATATACGCCTTGTGGCCTTTTTTTTGCAAGTTTCAAAAATCAATCCTCTCTCTCTCTCTCTCTCTCTCTCAATCAATCAAGGGACTTAAAAAATTGGAATTGCATCAATTATTGTACTCCCTTAGTTGATCATATTCATGATTTTGAGGATATTTAATATCAGATTTTAGCAAGGAATCTACATAATTTTATATTCATTACTTAATTTACTCATGTGTTAGTAAATAGAGGAGACAAGAATTCGAATAATTGCATGATAAGTAATCATACTATTTCTTAATTGACTTACTTTCAACAAAGAAGAGTGTTGCTAAATGAATTCTAAAATTAACTGAGTGCATCTTATGATCTAAGTACACCCTAATATTTTAATCAAAATATAAAATTAGCTAAGTAATCCTATTTAACTACCAAAAATACCCATAGTACACTCTAATACACTATATCATATAACACCATAATACCAATCCCAAATCTATCACCTTCTAAAAATCAGCAACCACTTGAGAGTCCTTATGTTCTCAAAATTTGTTCTCCAGATAAATTGGTTGGAGATTTACATATGTTTGATGGCTCCTTGGTCACAGCAGAAGAACTTTCATATGCTCCAGCAGAAACTATTGGAAGGAGTTGTCATGGAACAAAGTACAAAGCTATGCTTTGACTCAGGTCATGTATTGGCTGTGAAATGGCTAAGGGAGGGTATATCAAAAGAAAGGAAAGAATTTGCAAGAGAAGTAAAGAAACTAGGAAACATCAGACATCCGAATCTAGTTTCTCTGCTCGGTTACTACCGGGGCCCAAAAGAGCATGAGAAATTGATTCTATCAACTTATATTAATGCACAATCGTTGGCATTCCATCTCCATGGAAAGACTGTTATCTTTCATTTTAGGATTGGAAATAAGAATCTCCCCAATATTGTTCCATGTGTACACCTTGATTTTATTAGCAATTCTCTCCCTTCCAAAGAAATAAAATTTTGCCCTAGGCACTAAATAATACAAAAATTTCTCTATGTTTGATTAAGATTGAATATGATAAGTATGGTGTTTATTAAAATTATATTTGTTTCAAAATTCAATACAGATTTTTTGATCAGTTTATATTAAAGCAAATTAATAATCTAATAATTACTTTAATAATATGATGTACTCAATTAATTTTAAAATTTGTTTAACAACACTCAAAAAGAAAGCAATTAGTCTATAGATGTGGACGGTTCGTCTTTAGTAGTCTTTAGTAGGTATTGGATTTGTCGATTAAATTGATTAAAAAGTGGAGCTTTTGGGGCTGCTTTGCATGCAAGTCTTCATAAAAACAGCGAATACTTTCTAGAACTTCTGTCGTCTTTGAATTGACGAATCGCGGTCCAGCGACTAGGATTATGATCCACGTAAGCTTTATTTGACCCATAAATAATTGGGAAATTACAAGTACTGCCAAAAGGGTTCATAAGTTCTACAAAGTCCCATTTACTATCATGCGAAAAACTCCACAGTTTATTTATTGTAAACGTTACTCTTCCACAACAGTTTATTGAGTACATCAACCCGTGTGGCACCATGACGGATCTAGAATTTCAGCATAAGGTGGGCTAAATTTACCTAACATATAAACCTACTTAAAAAATAGAAAACTCAATAATATAAGTGAATCATTTATAAATTAAAAATATATATACCTAGCTACGAGTGAAACATTCACTTCAACTGAACAAAAAACTTCACTACCAATGAGTGTTAAGAAGTTTTTTTTTTTTTTTTGGATTAGCGCAATGCATGTTCAACCTAGGTTTGAGCTTTGGCATCCATAATGCCAAAAGGAGGAAACAAAAAATATTTTTACTTGAGTGGGTTCGGTAGAAGAGAGAGGATAGGTTACAAAAGGGTATAATTGAGTTTTGCTTTCAAAAATTTATTTTGAATTGGTGATGTGCCGTGCTATATGTATTTTGGGATGAAAAAAATTAAAAATCGCCTAGGCTATAGCCCAGGTTAGTACCTTTCATGGTCCGTCCAAACCTATAAATTATTGGGCTTCTTCAATATAGGTCCCTACAATTTCTATTTCTTAGACATATACCCATCTTTCTATATATCTATGTGTAAAACCCAATTTCAAACTTAAATGGCCAGTAGGATATAAGAGGTCGTAGTATTCCTATATTTTTACCTCATTGCCATCAGACTTCATATTTTATTTATAATTTATTCCAAGCATTTCATTAACTGCCATAATTGTAATTAAAACTCCCTATTAATAGCATATCAATCACCCCATTTCTTTTGGTTGCCATTCCCTCTAACATATGGCCCCTTAAAATTGCAAATAAAAATAATATGTAAATTACATATCCGATAATGTACATATGAAAAATATAAATATAAATATATACGTATAAAAATATAGGTATATTATTTACCAAAAAAAAATTAATAAAAATAAGTCAATTACTTTGTAATTGAAATTTCTGTAAATTTTTCATAAATTAAAAATAGGAACACAATAATTTATAGAAAATAGGTACGTTGTATAATTGAAATTTATGCACATTTTTAAAAAATTAAAAATAGGTACATTACTTAGAAGAAAAAAATAAGTTCATTATACTAGGTAAATTGTTTTACTAGGTATACATTATTAGAGAAAAAAAAGGTACATTATTTAGAAAAAAAAAAATAGGTTCATTATACCAGGTAAATTGTTTAGGGGAAAAAATAGGTACATTATTTAGAAAAAAATATATAGGTACATTATTTAGAAAAAAAAAAAAATAGGTACATTATTAGAGAAAAAAATAGGTACATTATTTTGAGAGAAAAAATAGGCTCATTAAAAAAAATTGTTTTCATAAAACAAAAAATAAAAAAGATTATCAAATTATTTTTTATAAAACAAGTAATAAAGAAAAAAATAGGTACAATATTTGGAGAAAAAATAGGTTCATTAAAAAAAATGTTTTAAAAAAACAATAAATAGATTATCAAATTATTTTTCAACATAATTAGAATGTACACTATTATTCATAAAACTATAATAAAAAAGAATTAAAACAGGTCATATAATTCATAAAAAGAAAACAACATTAATTCCTAAATTTAATATTAAATTTAAATTATTAATACTTTAAATAGATTACTAGTCGTAATTCATAGAAGGAAAACATCATTAATTCAAAAATAGATTACTAATACCTTAATGTGGAATTTAATATTTAATTTCAAATAAGTTTCTAAATTAGTTCATACATCCATTACAACTATTTGGAGATATTTTCAAATTCAACGGATGTCATTAGTTACACCCCCAATAACACATTAACTTATAAATATGGGTAGTTTTGGAATCCGAAAAATACAATAAATTAGATTTTAAGTTATATTAGGTAACTTGCTTAGTTGGATTCTAGTCATCGGGTATTATTTGAAAAATTGGGTATTTTACATAGAAAACTAAAAAAAAGGGTTGTAGATGATTTAAAATGAATTTTATGGGTCTAAGCTCAATTTACTATAAATTATTTTGTTGAATGTTAGGTGGATATAGGTTGCATGTTTTTTATTGGTGGGAGCTGCCCTTCTAACATCTTGGACAACAATGATCCCATGCACATGCAAAAGGTGAAGCATTATATGCTATGACATAAACCTTATATAACCACATTGAACCCCTCACTTCATTTAAACCCTAATCCTAATCCTTCAACATCCAAACAAGAAGAGGGGGGACCCAAAAAAAAAAACACAAAAGTGATGGAGGTGGAGAGAGTGCAGGCCTTGGCCATCAGCGGGCTGAACGAGCTTCCAGCGAAGTTCGTTCGACCAGCCCATGAGCAGCCCGAGAATAGCAAGGCCCTAGAGGGAGTCACGGTGCCTGTTATCTCCCTAGCTCAGCCTCATGATGTTGTGGTCAAGGAGGTGGCAGCGGCAGCCACTGCATGGGGCTTCTTTCTCATTACTGACCACGGCATACCGTCACCTTTGATCCAGCAATTGCAGAAGGTAGGGCATGAGTTCTTTTTGCTCCCACAGCAGGAGAAAGAGGCCTATGCAAATGACCCAGCCAATGGGAGGTTTGATGGATATGGGACTAAGATGACCAAGAACCATGACGAGAAGGTCGAGTGGATCGACTATTTTTTCCATCTGACTGCCCCTCCATCTAAGGTCAACTATGAAATCTGGCCTAAGAACCCTCCATCTTACAGGTACCTTTTCTGTTTTTATTTATTTATTGAGTTTTCAGTTTTTTTTCCTTGCTTTTTTCATTTTTCAGCAGTTGCTCCTTGGGTTCTTTACTGCTCTTTTCCTAGGATGATACTTGCCCTAACTTTTTAATATTTCCTTTTTGCATGTAAGGCCAACTGTAGGAGGGTTATAAAGTCTTTTCCTCTTCTTCTTTTTTTCTTTCTGAAATTAAGAGGGTTATTGAAAAAGTCTGTAAAATTTGTGTGACGCAGGGAAGTGAATGACCAATACAACAAGGAGATGCTAAGAGTAACAGACGAGTTACTGGAGGTGCTTTCAGAGGGTCTAGGGCTGGAAGCAAAGGTTCTGAAATCTCATGTCGGAAATGAAGAAGTAGAATTGGAAATGAAAATCAACATGTACCCTCCATGCCCACAACCCCAACTGGCCCTAGGAGTTGAGCCTCACACTGACATGTCAGCCCTAACCCTGCTAGTCTCCAATGATGTTCCAGGCCTTCAGCTGTGGGAAGATGACAACTGGGTTGCTGTCAATTACTTGTCAAATGCAGTTTTTGTTCACATTGGTGATCAGATGGAGGTCTTGAGCAATGGCAAGTACAAGAGTGTTCTTCACAGAAGCTTGGTGAACAAGGAACGTATGCGCATGTCGTGGGCTGTTTTTGTTGCTCCTCCTCACGAGGCTGTGATTGGGCCTCTGCCGGAGCTTCTGGACGAGAAAAACCCTGCCAAATACTCAACCAAGACATATGCTGAATACCGACACCGGAAATTCAACAAGCTCCCACAATAGGAGTGATGTATTCCATTTGTGCTGTGTATCAATCATCACAATAAAATTTCTTCAATGGTCCCAATGGTTCATATGTTTTGCTGTTTGTTAGAATTTGTGCGTAGTACTTGCATTCTATGAGGGCCTTCACAAAGTCATGTCAGTTCATCTTCATCATCATCAATCTGTATTGTATCATTTGCTCAAATTGTATCATTTCGTCACAATCTGTTGCAAAAATGTTGAATGAATCAAATTTGAATTGTTTCAAACTTTGAATACCACTATACTTGCTGTAGCTGTTAAATCCAACAATGACCATCAATAATTGTTTTTATTTTATTTTTGAGACTTCTTAGATCTAGGTCCAAAAAGATTAGTTGTTATTAAGCTAAGTACTCGTGCGTTTTGGTTTTAGATGCAAGTTCTTTAACTTTTATTACTTTTTTTTGTCGTATCGATTTTAGCCTTTAAGGTAAATAAGGAAACACATTGAAAATCCAATTTAATGCATTATTTCATTGTAATTGAATTTCAAATTTTAAAATTTGAATTCTTTCCTTGTGAATATTTACCTAATATATGGATAAATTTTAATTTAATTGATAAAAGTAAAGAGCCACATATTATACTAATCGATGAGACAAGCATCCACATGAAATTATGTACGTACGTATCAGGTAAACACCCAAATACTGAAAACACAATATGTTTAATACTTATCAAGTTGATTCGTGGTGTTTAAGCATACAACAAATAAAAACTTGAGAAAAATAATATAAACAAGAGAATTATTGATGACGTTTGGAAAAGATCAAAAGAGAGAAATTTTTTAAAAGAAGCAAAAATGAAAAAAATTACTCTTATTTATTTTTGGATTTCCTAAAGAATCCTTTACATTTGCATGTCTTTGTTTTGAAAATTGACAGATTTTTCTGTCTTTTTTGAAAAAATTTTAATTTTTTCTAAAATGAAAGTTTTTTATGACTAAAACCTAAATTTACTATAATATTATAGGTAATATCACTAACAAGTTGTTCATAAAAAATTAGTAAATTTAGGTTTTACCCATAAAAAAACTTTCACTTTTGGAAAAAGCCAAAGCTTTTTGAAAAAAGACAGAATAACCTCTCAACTTTCAAACCAAAGACATGCAAATGTAAAGGATTTCTTAGGAAATCAAAAAATAAATAAGGGCAATTTTGTCCATTTTTGCTTCTTTTAAAAATTTTCTCTCTCCTTTGGGCTTTTTCAAAGTCTCCCTAAAAAATAATAGTTGTCTCCATCTACATATGTCACACCCTTATAACACAAATAATTATTTTTATGTAGTGTCCTTTTTCTCTTCCAAGTTTTTTTTTTTTTCAGAAGGAAAAAAACGTGTTTTTTTAAATATTTTTTTATAATAGTTTAAAAAACACACGGATCTTTTCCAATCCTAGAAAATATCTAACCCTCTCCTTCTCTTCTCTCTTCCTCAGCTAAAGGTTAGGAGTCAAGCCTAGTAAAGTTGTTACCTTTTCTAAACTTTCTTTCTTTATTATAAATATTTCTGGGTTTATGGTTTGCTGCAGTTTTTTGGTGAGCATGTTCTGTTCCAACTCACTCCAACCAGAACAAGGTAATTGCTCACATGCACACAAAGACACATAATTTCATATGATTCATGTTGTTGTGTGCGATTAAACATCAAACATTTTATGGGTTTCAGCTAAAGTTGGGCTTTGTGTCATTGATTTGTGTTTAAGATGTGAACTGGTGATATTTGCTGCTGCTAGTGGACAACCACATCTTCCAGATCCTCAAGACCACCGGAGACGACAACACTGTCCTCGACCTCCTCGACAACTCGAACGACGTGTCGTATCACTATCAACCCGAGGTGTTGTACAGGGCAGCAACCAGTCTTTGATGCCCTCTATTGTTTATCATTTTTGAAGTTCATTTAGGAATTTGTGGGTGATTTTCCTTGTTTCAAAATGTGGATGTTTGGTTCTTGTTAAAAAAATATCATGTCATTGCATTTGTCGGCTATTTAGACTTTTTCATGTTTGCAATTTTTTTTTTCCTGGGCTCAGGCATGTTTGCATTTAGGGTGTTAAAAAAAAGTGGAATCCAGCCTAGGCGCGTGAGCACCTGGGTTGTAATATTTTTTTATATATAAAATATATAGCATTGAGGACGATTTTATAATTGTGTTTGCACATATGTCTAATCAATTGATAAAGTTTTTCATGCTTTATATTGTTTTTCGTGTTTTATATTGTTTGACATGAATTTTTCTTTGGTGTCCTATACCAATAGACAACACCGTTGGCCAAATAGTGGTTGCACCATGGCCTTTGAACATAGAGCATAATTATTTGGGGTTAATGATTTAAATGTTCTCTAAACTATCGCTCAAGTATTATTTTGGTACATTAATTAAAATTTTCATTTCAAACGTCCTTAAACTTTTTATTTTGTATCAAGATGGTCCATCCGTGACAGATTCCGTCACTTTTGATCACGCGATAGCTACGTGACTGAGTTTTGAATGGTATATGCAACTTTTTGAGAAGCCCTATCGTTCAGAACCAAAATTCCTCCAAAATACCTCCACTTTTTGATAAGCCCTCTCATTTCCTGCGATTACCATCGAGTGAAAGGGATTCTAATGCGAGTTGATGAATTGGTCGATGCTGTAGTAGTGTGTGAGTCGCTGAATTGGTGAAGTTAGTGTGTAATTTCAGTGTTAGTTTTGGAGTTTGAATTTGGGAGTTTGGGTTAGGGTTTGATTTTGGGGATTTTGGAGATTTTGGGAAATTCACTAGTTGCTGATACTGGAGTACGAATTCCGTTCGGGTGGAAAGACTCCCAAATACGGTAAGGGCTTCTATAATGCATTTTATGTTGTTTTTGTTTGGAAATGGATGAAATGAATGAGTTGTCCTTGTCTAGAACTGTGGTTTCTTTATAAAGATTCTTTTTTCTGTGTTTGTGTTCGGCTTTTTGGTTGTTTTATGTTTAAAGTAAGGGTAAATGAATCGTTTTCTTATATGTGGATTTGGCTTTTACTACATTGACTGCAGAGTATAAGTTTTATGTCTGTGGTCCCTTGATTGTCTGGTTCACATCCAACTCAGTAATTGTTACCCTTGTTGTCGTTAGCATTAACAACAAAACTATGACTTTAGAATAACATATTGTTGTTTCAATTTTGCAACTACCAATGGAATGTGCACTCTAGAATTACATCATGGGGGCTGGTTTGAAAATGGGGTTTATAAGAAGGGTAAGGTCTGTTATTTGGACAATATTATACAGGATTTTCTGTCTTTGTTAGATTTACTGAAAATTAGGAGAGGTCTTGGGTATGATGTTGACATTTCTCAAGTTTAACAACATTTGGAAATTAGGTGTAAAAATCCTGAGGGTGAACTGGCGCTTGTTACATCAGATGCTACAGTGGTTGAAATGGTTGACCACATACCATCCAATAAGGTTATTGTGTTATACTATAGTAAGATTGAAGACTATGAGTATGATCCAGATGCAGAGAATTGTGATAAGGATTTGACTCAGAATTACCAAGTGAAAGAGGTGGATTATATTGAAGTTGAAGATGAGGAGACTTTTGAGAATGTTGGGACAAAAGTGGCAAATGAAGATGCGGTCAAAGAGGTACCAAATGAAGATGCAGGGCTAGAATTACCAAATGAAGATATAGGGGCACATGTGACAATTGATAATGAATGGGCAGAATTGTCAAATGAAGATGAAGATGCAGATTCAGAAATTAAAGACAGTGATCATGAGTTCAGTGAAAATGAGGCAGAGGCCAGGCCAACTGTTGGAGAGAATGTAGCAGATGAGAGGACTAGTCATAGTGCTCCAGGAGAGGTGTCATCAGATGATGCTGACACATCAGAATTTGACACTGGAAGTGAGACTGAAGATGAGGGTAACTGTAGAAAAAAGATAAAACTGCCAAAGTTTAAGCAGTATAGAAGAGATGTGGATTTGAAAAATCCTGAGTTTAGATTGGGAATGAAGTTTGCAAAAAAAAAAAAAAAAAAAATACTGATAGAGGCTATCAAGGAGCATGCAATTATATATGGTAGGGAAGTGAAATTGAAAAAAAACGACAACAGACGATTTCAGGCTAAACGTGTGAAAGGGTGTTCTTTCCAAGTATATAAATCAAAGATTAATAGAGAGGAAGGGACATTTGCAATAAAAACTTTGAGCCTAGAACATCAGTGTGGAAGAGTGGACAAGCTTAGGCATACTACATCAAAATGGCTTTGTGACAGATATGCAAACAAGCTGAAGCGCAACTCAGACTTTGATCTGAAATCATTTCAAGAAGATGTGTTGGAAGATTACAAAATAAATGTCACCAAAATTCAAGTTTATAGGGCAAAGAGGCTAGCCATAGATTTAAATAAAGGTACTTTCAAAGAACAATATGCTAGATTGTGGGATTATGCAGAACAATTGAAAATTGCAAACAAGGGTAGTACAGTGAAGATTAAAACTCAGATTGTGAAGGGTGAGACAGTATTTCAAAGGATATATGTGTGCTTAGCTGCCTGTAAGAAGGGATTTTTAGAAGGTTACAGGCTTGTTATTGGTGTTGATGGCTGCCATTTGAAAGGGCCTTATCCTGGACAGATCTTGTCGGCTGTTAGGGTGGATGGGAACAATGGTTATTTCCCAGTAGCTCATGTAGTGGTTCATATTGAGAGTAAAGACTCTTGAATTTGGTTTTTCAATCTTCTTATTGAAGATTTAGGGATTACAAATGAAAAAGCTTGGGTAGTAATTAGTGACAAACAAAAGGAACTTGTACATGCCATTGAGATAGTACTTCCAATTGCAGAGCACAGGATGTGTGTGAGACACCTGTACAATAACTTTAGGGCATCACATACTGGTCTTGCTCTGAAACATATATTATGGGCTGCAGCAAGAGCTACAACTGTGCCTTGGTGGGAGGCAGAAATGGAGAAGATGAAAAATGAGGATGAGGAAGCATAGAAGTGGTTGAAGAAGAGACCTGCAAAAAATTGGAGCAGATCTCACTTTGAATCACATTTTAAATGTGATCTTTTGTTGAATAATCTATGTGAAAGTTTCAATGCAGCCATACTAGATGCAAGGGATAAGACAATTTTGAGTTGCTTGGAGAGGATAAGGGTGTATATGAATGCTTAGGATGGTTAGTAGGAGGTCTGCATGTCAGAATTAGAGATACTCTATTAGGCCTAGGATCTTCAAGATAATTAAAAAGAACAAGCTAGGTTCATCACAATGCATTCCTAAATTGGCTGGTGAGAAATTGTATCAAGTGAGCCACATTTATGGTGAAGAACTTGTTGTAGACCTTAGAGCAAAGACATGTTCTTGTAGGAGGTGGAATTTATGTGGAATATCATGTCCCCATGCAATCTCAGCAATATTTCAAAGATGTGAAAACCCAATTGCTTATGTGGATGATTGTTATAAGCTCGAGACTTATATGAAGGCTTATGAACCAGTGATTCACCTCATCCCTTCAATGGACCAATGGAGTAAATGTAGTCTTCCTCCAATTAAACCTCCACTTTATAAGCAACAACTAGGTAGGCCTAAAAGAGTTAGGACGAAGGAGCCTGGTGAGGTTGAAATACTAGCCCCATCCCACCAAACCCTATGCCTAAATTATATTGCCCCACCAGCCAAGCTTAGAGGGTTTTCAGTCAAATAAGATGTCGTGGATGCGGTTAAAAATGCCATAATAGAGCAACATGTGACAGACAAAACAATGAAACCCAACAGGTATGACTGTTAGACACCTTGTTTAGTTCTATGTTATGGTGTAGTTACATTAATAATTTTGTTATACATTTGCATGTTCATGCATCTTCAACCCAACGGGAGCAAGGTTCTTCTTCTAACACGGTAAAAGGGAGAGGCATAACAGAGGGAAAGGCATAAGTAGAGGAAGAGGAAATGTTGCTCAAGCTACTGCTTACCCTAATTCTCTACAAAGTGTAAGCTTTGGTTGCTCTTGTGGTTTTAAATTGCAAAAGTTATTAGGCAACTGAAATCATTAATTTTTTTTAGATGGCAAGAGGTAATGGAGAAGGAGGCAAAGGCATAAGTAGAGGAAGAGGTAATGTTGCTCAAGCCCCTGTTTACCCAAATTCACAAGAAAGTGTAAGCTTTATTTTCTCAACCATTCAATTTTTTATTGCTTATGTCATTGAAAAACAATAAAGATCAGTAACTTTTTCAGGTGACAAGAGGTAATGGACAAGGAGTCTTACCATCTTCACATAATGGCTTAGGAAGAGGTTTACCATTTTCAAAGCTAAGTGCAATTAGAGGAAGAGGCTTAGGAAGAGGCATAAGTGAAGGAAGAGGCTTACCATCTTCACGACCAACTATAGGTTTTTGTCATTTTCTTACTCATTTCACTAATTGCCAAATTTTCAACTATTATACACCTGACATTACTACATTATTTAGGTGGTAAGAGAAAGGGGACAAGGAGGACCAGCTTTGGACAACATTTCCCATGATAATAACATGGCCTTAATATAGGGGAAATTATTGATAAGGTTGTCATATTTTGTGTATTTTGGGATATGTAATTTTCTGGCCAGAGGGATTTTGTGACAAAAGGGATTGATTCTGACTTTAGATTGTGTAATTGGTTTTGAGTTTGAGGGGCTAAAACTCTGTAATTGCTTGCCTATTTTAGGTTAGGTACTTTTTTGGGCAGGAGGATTTTGTGTACTTTGTGTCATTGGTTTTGAGCTAGAATGGCTCAAACTGTGTAATTGGTTGTCTGTTTTGGGTTATGTACTTTTTAGGCAGGTGCATTTTGTAATTGGAAGTCTGTAATTGGAATTTGAATGTTTATAAGGATGTTCATTTTGTAAATTGCCTGTGTGGTCAAGAATGGAATGGCTTTTAATTTGTTGTACGTAATGGAATTGCATCTCCCAGATATTCAACTAACCTCAATTCAAGAAAATTTCAGAACACTAATGCACATTCAAGGGACACTAATGCACATTTCAGAACCATTACATTCAAAGGAACAAACGCCATAACAATTACAACTTCCCACTCATCACAAATGTTATAAACAAACTCCAAGACAAAATCAAGGAAACCCACCTTATCAATTGTCTTTGCCCATGACCCCATTTCAAAACCTTTTTTTCCTGAACCATTTCTTTCAATTTCTGCTGCAATTCTTTCTTTTTTGCTTCCACAACTCTCAATTGTTCTTCCTTTGCTCTACCTTCCTCCTCCATTGCTCTAAGTCTTCTAAGCAAACCAAGGACCACTTGTTTTCCTCTTGGACAAGTTTCATTGTCCACCCAATCAAAATAATGCATACCTCTTCTGCTATTATGGCAAATCAAATCTTACCCAATTTCAAACCTCATTAAGCAATTACAAATGGAAAAGAACAACTTTTGCAACTCAAATAATAACTTACCCAATTTTTATCACAAGCATCGAACCTCCACGAAGTTCGACGAATTATCTTTGTCCCATAGGCACAGTACCGACTCGTCCCACTTGAGGTCGTTGAAATCTCTAATGTTGAAATCTCCGACATTGCAAACCTAGGGTTCTAATTTGGGGGTTTTGGTGGAGCTTCTAACAGAAATGGGAGGGAATGCAATACTACAGTGGCTTGATCGTTTTAGAATAGGATACTCACCTAAAAATACGGTTTTGTCCCTCAATTTAATGGAATAGTACACAGACTTTGACAGATGGACCATCTTGGTACAAAATAAAAAGTTTAAGAACGTTTGAAATGAAAATTTTAGTTGGTGGACCAAAATGATACTGAGGCAATAATTGGGGGCCATTTAGGTCATTAACCTAATTATTGGTGTCTTTTGCAGCTAAGAGCACATACGAAAATAGTGCTGAAACCCAAATATTCTAGTAGTGTATGAGCTAATGCGCTTTATATTAATATATGTATATATATAGGTTAAATTTTCTATTGTACCTGGTTACTATGTAAATATAGGATTATGTACCTAATTACTAGGTAAATGTGAGATTATGTACATAACTTATTAGGTAAATATAGAATTGTACTTGATTATTGGGGGAAGTATGAGACAATATATAATCAACCTGACATATACCTATCTTGTTATTTTTTAAATGGAATGCGATCCTATATGGCACAAAAGTCAAAGTCGCCAAAATTCAAGGATTAAACCCAACTTCTCAATGAAAATTTGGATCTATATCATTTTTTCTATTTATTTTTTTTTATACAAACGATATTAGAGGAAAAGAGAGGGTAGGGGGGAAGGAGGGAGAAGGGGGGGAAATCAAATCTAGGACTTCAAGTGCAAGAATATATGCTCTAAATCACTTGAGCTACAACCCCTTGCGACCATCAATAATTGTTAGAACTTCGGAAGAAACAAAAATCTAGAGAACTAATTTGTCAATGCATACATTAAGTCATAAAATAGCTAGTAGTGGCGATGAAGACAAGACTTCGAAGGTAATATATTGCTTGTGAGGTGGTCCAGTCTAGTCTATGTATACTGTAAAATCTGTGCAACAAAGCTTCAAGAGGGACCAGAAGAACCAGTTTAATGGTAGGATCGCTCACAATTAATACTGAGAACAAGAACGTTTTGCTGAGGCTCCGTCCCGGACCTTGAGGGCCCATCTTTCCATATCTTCACATGCTTCCCAGATTTTGCTTTCTGTTTCCCAGTCCCATATGTCCCTCAATTTGGAGTTTGTACCTACTGGATTAAATTTACCCAACCATGTAAGCTTTCCCAACTAACAATCAAACGGATCAAAAGGGTGTTTTTATTTTTATTTTTTCGGGACATCGCTTTCTAAGAAAGAGTAGGTCTATTTAAAAATGCTTAATTACTGTTTTATCCCTTGAAACTCAAACTCGGTCTCACTTTACCACTAGAACCGAAAATACTTGACCTCCCATTCTCTCACTCCATCGGAAAAGTTACCCCATGCTCTGAATTAACTTTTCAGACAGAGTGAGGAGAATGGGAGTTTAAGTGAGAAATTTTCGGTTGGGGTAAAGTGAGATCGATTTTGAGTTCCAGGGGTAAAACAGTAATTAAGTCATTTAAAAATACTAAAATGAAAAATTTATACCCGAAGAAAAAGTTTTTTAAAATTAAATGCCTATTTGTTTGGCCCATGAATATAGAACAGCTGTATATAAGCCCATGACCTCTTATTCACTGAAACAGAAAATATCGCATACAAAATTCTAAACAATTTTAAGGAGCCACAGCTTGTTTAGAATCTGGGATTCAGAAAACTTGCTACTGTAATAATTATAGGAAACACATACCTCCCAGGAGAAAGACAACAGGTGCTTCTGACTCAGTAACATGCAGAGGAAGATACTGTTTCACGACAAAAAGTGCTGTTTCAAAATCAAGAAAGCCTACGTCCACCATCCTCTTCAAAACTCTGGCTTGAAAGGTTTTTCCTCTATGACATAGTAAAAGTTTGCTTTGACAATTAGTTTGGAAATAAACCCGAAAGTAAATAGTGAATAGAGTAAAAATCACAAAGTGCACAACAAGTTTATAATTATGGAACTACCAAAGGTAGTAGCACAAAGCAAAAAATGAAAAAGGAACCAAATCATCAATGAACCTGGAAGGATCCCTGAGCGGCGATCGAAGTTCTGGGGCAGGTATTAGCCCAGCAAGCATTGCAGACTCCCCCAAACTTAGACAAGATGGATGCTTCCCAAAATAGAATGTTGATGCTGATTCAACCCCATAAATTCCATGTCCCCAGTATATCTGTCATACACCTAGGTCTGTTATATGTACAGTCTTTGTTACAGTAATCTTTTCAAATGCTTACTTGGTACTAGGCAATTGTTTAGTTAAGACAAATAAATTAAGCAGGGAAAAGAGAGGTGAACAGCTAACAATAGGGCTACCCAATGGACCAAGCTGAAACTTGCCTTGATTTCAGTTTTCTCATGCTTCATGTTATAATTTGAGAAAAACCAAACCTAGCTTCTAAGTTCTAAGTTTGTAAAAAAGAAAAGGGAAAACAAAACCTCTCTTGTTGCACCCCAGCCTCCTTTTTAACTAACCTTTAGTCTCCTTCGACTGAAAAAATCTCCAACTGCATGAAGAGAAAACATTTGAAAGTGCAAACACTTGCAACTTCATTCTCTCAGGTGAGGAAAGAAAGATCTCTATAACTGGTTATCTTAAGATATCTGCAGAATCACTTGTACCTAGCATACCATACCACAACTAATAGAGAAAAGCATAAATCTTAGTACCAAAACGTAACCATCCAGAGTTAGGTGAGGGATTGATGTTACACATGAGTGAGATGAAAAAAAAAACTGAGAAAGGCCATCCCTGATAACTAATCTTGTATTTCGTTTACTTGTAGATAAAGATGTTAAACACAAATATTATATAAAATAACAGAGAGATCAATGATGAGATAAATGAGTATACTTTACCTTACTAATATAGCAGCTCAATATTTGCCCTTTTAACATTGTCTTCTCCAATGCTAGTGACATCACCATCTCAACCATTTTTCTTGAGAGTGTGCGTTCATTTTTAAGGAAAGTATTTTTCACCAGCTGACATGTGGGATTAAAGCAGTAAGAATAAACAGAATCGTTAATCGAGACAGTGAAAGAGGAAAAAAAACAGTTAAATATATATTTGTAAAACTGAATACTGAAACAACAAAATAAATTCTTATTAGTTAGGAACAGTATTTAATTAAAAAAAACATAGAAAAGAAACCCCTTTACACTGCCAGCGTAATACAAATCCAAAGCCACTTTTTACTTTCTTAGAATGTATCACAAACAGGCAACGAGTGAGCAGAGGACATATGAGGTTTGCTAATAGAAAACATAGTAGCATGCGTAAACCTATCGGCTAATATCTCAGGCACAATATTTTTCTTAGCAAACAAAAGGTCAAAAACGCAGGCATACAAGTGGGGAAATACATGAAATTCACTGTGCTTAGTGAAGAGGTAAGTGAGTCTAAGCAAAAGACAACTGATCCAGAAGGAAATTGTCAACCAATGCCCATATATATGATAACATTGCTAAAAGTACAAAGAAGAACATCTCACCACAGGCATCCTCATGCATTCTGTGGCCACCATCAACAAGCACCTTACCCACATCCATGACAACCTCTCTCAGTCTCTCATATGAAAGATCTAAGAATGCATGATCTACTCCGAAATTTCTCATAATAACATTTATGGCAAAGTAATACAAACCTGCTACATCTAATTTCCACACAATTAAGTCATATTACTTTCTCAAAAGAGCTGTTTACATGAACTGCACAAATTACAGCATTCAACATACCTTGAACCTTGTGGAAAGATGTCAGAATTATACAGTAGATTCCAATATAGAGTGAGAAAGAAAATTAAAATCCAAATCACATACATTTAATTCTCATCACGATTAACTATACACAAGCTGCTCAACTACTCAACACTATCTTGGGCCTGAAACTTGCTGTGAAGAGACGTAAGAGAAGTAATTACGCGAGTCCATTGTTGTTGTTGTAGGAGAAGCATTCACCTCTGGATACAACACACGATCAATTTGCTCAGTTCCCCTTTCTATCATAGAAGCCTCAGTAAATCCACGCCCAATAAAGCGCAAGAAATTCAATGATTGCAAATTTGGCCGACCCAAAGGGATCCCACCTTCCAGCATGCCAACAATAGTATTCATATTTGGCCTAAGTGCCGGTTCCTCATGAACGCAACACAATGCGACACGTACAAATTTCTCCACCTCTTCACTTGTCACCCGTCCCTCCAATCTCCAGTCAGCAAGCTCCAAGTACCTCCCCTGCTCATGCATCTCTAGAGCAAATAGAGGAAAATAAACAAGTGCTGACCCAGATGACGATGATGACTGACCCCCACCGCTGCTACTGTTATTCAGGCTATGGCTTTGCAGTCGTAATGTATTTTTCCTTCCACTCACAAGTTCAAGTAGTACCATTCCAAAACTATAGACGTCAGTTTTTTCTGAGATTGCAGAGTTAGTAAGCCATTCTGGGGCGAGATAGCCACGTGTGCCTCTCATAGTTGTAAATAGACTAGACTGTTCAGTAGTTAGAAGCTTTGAAAGGCCAAAATCGGAGATCTTTGCTTGAAAGTGGTCGTGTAAGAGAATGTTCTCTGGCTTCACATCACAATGGATTATCTTCTGTTCACACCCACTGTGCAGGTATGCAAGCCCACGGGCTGTCCCTAGTGCTATATCAAGCCTCTCTTGCCATTCTAATACTGGTCCACTACCAAAAAGACTGCGGTCAAGTGACCCACGATTCATATACTCATAAACCAAAAGGCGTTGTCTCCCTTGGGCGCAAAAACCTTTCAGTTTGACCAAATTGGCATGGTGAATATTACCAATTACTGCAATCTCACTGCAGAAATCTTTTTTCCCTTGAACACCTAAATTTATTATCTTTTTTACAGCTACAACAGTTTTATCAGGTAGAACACCCTTATACACAGCACCAAACCCACCTGACCCAATCAGGGTCTTGAAATCATCTGTAGCCACTTCAAGTTCTTCATAATCAAACCTCTTAGGTAAACCTGGGATATAGAAGGCATCCATATCCCCTGAAGAAAGTGAACCAAAATGCCCTAATTTTATCTCTTTTTTCTTTGACTGTCTCCGTCTTCCCCACAAGAGGAAACCTAGAGCCACCAACAGAAAGAACCCACTGAACGGCAAAAGCACCAGAGCAGCTACAGGAAAGTTTTTGCTTTGATTGCTGGGATTCTTATTATCACTGAAGTTTGATGGAGAAGATCCAACAAGAGCCTTGATGTAGCCCAACAGGTCATTTTTGGCTGTATTACTCACAAAAATGGAACCCAACTCATCTTTAAGTGTATAGCAAGAACCAGATGAATTTTCATAAAAAATTCCCAAGCAAGTGCAGTCACTTGAGCAGAGAGCTTGACAGGTTGACAAATTAACACCATATTTTACAGGCTCGGAGAAAACATTGGCAAAATAATCCATGCCGTAGTCAAGCCTGATATATGAAATGGCTGGTGAATTCAACTGACTACCATTAATGGTTGAGTTGCAAGAAAACGGCAAAGAAAAAGAACCACTTGGCACACAACCGCCAGTATCTTCTGAACCTGCATGGAAGCTTGCGGGGCATGAACAAGTATGGCTGGTAGATGCAGTACACAAACCAACTCTGCCACAAACTAATGGAATTTGACAATCATCAGCTGGCCCACCAAATTCTTGCTTCCAGTCAGTACCAGATAAACTTTTGACAGTAAATTGGCCAGAGGACTCCAACTTGGCAATTCTCAAGTCAGAAGATGACAAGAGTACCTGAATCACGACCACTGTTCCATTACGACCAAGCAGATGAAGACCTGTTCTGTCAATGGACATATATTCCACTATATAATTCGAGTTTGTATAAGCGTTTGTATCCATTGACAATTCCCAATATGTCTGTCCAAGCCATTGAAGTATCGCATCAGAATCACTTATTATGAGCCTGTAATCACCAATTGAAAAATTTGATCGAGTACTGGACAGAAATGACCCAACTGGTAAGTGTTGTCCAATCACAATCGTGTCGGTTGGATAATGAAAACTTTCCCAAAGGGAACCATTGAATTGATCAAGAAGGATAAGGTTACCCATTTCATTCAGCAGTAATGCAGAAACTGGTGACTTCAATGATGGAGTTGACCATACGGGATTACCATCCTCATCTGAAATGCTAACACCTTTAGCCGTTAGATTCATCTTACCAGAAGCTGATATGGAAGCATTACGATTAGCAGTCCAGATGACGGTGTTGGATGCCACATGGATGATGCACAAGTAGAAGTTGGGTTGTTCAGCACCAGGATTGACAATAGCAGCTTTAAATGTTCCATTTCGAGAGGACAAGAAGGCACCGCCGGCGTTGTCAACGAATTGAAAGTGTGAAGCTGAGAAATTCGGGTATATGAACTCTGAGAAAGATCCACCGGAGACGAGAACAAGGAGAACAAAAAGTAAGAAAACAGTAGGGATGAATAAGAAGGACCCCATGCAGGGGTTTGATGGAACGAAGAGCAAAAACAAGTGAAGGGTTTGACGAAGGGGTGTATTGTTCAGGCTGGAAATGGTCTATTCTGTTATCTCCATGTCTTTTCTCCAATTCTCCTTCTGTGTTTTACGTTAGCGTTGACAACCTCTCTCCACCAACTTGTTCCTAATTGGTGGACAAAGTAGATGTAAATCGTTTATTCGGCGTCTACATCAGCAGGGGTGGCAATATATTAAAATCTCAGTGCCGGTCAAACCTCAGCAAGTCGTTAGCTAAACGAAGAAGATTGGCGTGCCGTGCATTAACACCTTTTTATATCCCGACCATCTATAATCACACAATTATCATTCCAGTTTTCTATATTTTATCACCCTACTTTATAATAAAAGCATTACGCATGCCATTATGATTCAGCTGTAAAGATTTCAGTGCCAGGGAGACACCAGAAACTAGAAAGCCATTTTTTTTATTCTAACATGATTGTCCTCCATAGCACCATACCCCTCTTAACTATTCTTTTTTCATATAATCTATTCTCAACCATCAATCATACTTCATAAAATATTGCCTATACTCCACACGTCAATCAAAATAAAAAGAGCCATATTTTTTTTTAAACAAGTAAAAAGCAAACAAAAATTATACTTCTTTGAGTAAAAACATCGAACACATGGTCTGCGTAAAACGGTGGACAAAAAATAAGTACCTGCTGGGTAATCGTGCTGCCACCGCCAAGAGCCGAAAACGACACCACTGCACGAGCAATCCCAACTGGGTCAATCCCAAAATGGCTAAAGAACCTTCTGTCCTCGTAAGCAACAATGGCTTGCCACAGGTGCGAAGGGTATGCATTGGTTCTGGCCTCAGCTTCCGAAGCAAAAGCCACAAGGCCGTGCCACCGGCGAGGAAAATCGGGCAATAGGACGCTGGAGAAGAGCCGAAGGCAAAGAAGCACCAGAGAGAACGCGAAGAGGATGAAGATTTCGAGAACGATTTGGGTGCTGAATGGGCTTGAAGAGGAGCTATGGGAACGTGGGAGGAGTGAGCTGACTCGTCCATACAGTGAGTTGGAGCGAGTTGGGGGTCGAAAAGTGAAGGGGAGGAGTGGAGGATTGGGAAATGGAAGTGCGTTTGTGTTGGAGTGTTGTGTTGGGTGATTGGTCTTCAGAAACTGGAATGGCTTGGTTGAGTGGAGAAGACGATGAGTGAAATTCAAGGTCATGTTCGTGTCATCTGGTTAATCGGTTTGGTAATTAGAGAAAAGAAACAATGAGGATGAGTGGTGCTTTTTCTTTTTTCCCCTCCCTTTTATTTTTTAAAATTGGAACACAAGGGGAAAAGAAAAAATGCAAATGAAGTAATGGGAGGAAAATAATTTTACTTTGTAATTACTGTTCTACGGTATTTTCTTTTAATCTATAAGTCTTAATAGGGATTTACTTGAAAAATTGCAAAAAAATTATTGACAATGAGCATTCTTTTAGATAATACTAAAGATTTTTTTTCCTTTTGTTCGTCGTAAATGTATTCAGGTTGCGGATCTGTTAGTTAAGATTACACTTTTATTACTAATTTTTGCGTTTGAGTTTGGATGCACCTCTTGGTTATTTCTTTTGTCTTAAATTAAATATATTTTCCAAACGAAAAGAATAACAATGTAAATTTATCTATCTATATATATAAAGCAAAAGGCAGAGAATGGTGAAACATTCAAAATACCAGAAAATGTCCTTTGTTAATTCAAACATTAAGAATTGAAATTATTAATTAAATGAGGATAATATAGTAAATTCACATTTTTTAATATTAAAAAAATTAAAATTAAAAACAAAATAAGATAATAGGTCATACTTTTATGGAACATAACTACCCTGTTATCTTTTATTAATTCTAAAAATAAAATAAAAAAGAAAAAGAAAACCAATTGGCACATGCGTGAGCATATGTCAAGGGGCTAGTACATATAAAGCAAAAGACAGAGAATTGTGAAACATTCAAAATACCAGAAAATGTCATTGGTTAATGTAAACATTAAGAATTGAAATTATTAATTAAATGAGGATAATATGGTAAATTCACACTTTTCATATTAAAAAAAATTAAAATTAAAAAAAAAATTAGATAATAGATCCTATTTTTATATAACATAACTACCCATTATCTTTTTTAATTCTAAAATAAATTAAAAAAATTAAAAAAAAACCTCTCACAGGTGCGGAAGCGCATGCAAAGAGACTAGTTATTATAAAATACAAACTATTTTATATGAAAAATTCAAATTGATATTCCATGTAATTTGGTGGGTAATGTGGTAGTGTGGTGTTCAAGGGTTGTGTTGTTATTTGCACTTAATTCTCTTCATCAGTGCGATAATCTCCATCAAGTGGTGATTATATCTGATACTATTCATCATACTCTTAGTCTTGTCTATATGAATGATAAGTTATGCATCAATAATACTGAAGTCACTAATTATTATCTCAACTTTTAGTTTCAATTTCTTACTTACTATGCATAAATAAGTCCATAGTAGTCCAAATGAGAATAAATAAAACACAATTTTTAAAAATATTGCCCTTTCTAAATGCAATCCTTTTTCAATCGTCAGAATTAGCAGGTTCTATATATTCGATTCGAAACCTCCAATCCAAGTCCCCATTCATCATTACCCCACACATATAGAACTTGCAAAATTGCATTGTCTGCATCTTTCCACGTGCAGAACGAAATTGCACATGACAAGGGTTCCATTTTTGGATATATTATTGAAAAGAAAAGGTTAACGACTAACAAGCAAGGCATCATGTCTTCAAGTCAACATGATATTTGAATTAAACAAGAGAAGCTCTTTCTTTACCTTCTTTGTGATCAAACCTTACATCTTATGAACTATGCATATAGTTAAGTTGAAGATAATATCGATTTTGATAATAATGAACTGCTGATTTATTTATATGAAATCTGAACGTTATATCAGAACAAGCTTGTACTTATAGTTTTGCTAAATGCGATCATCGTTTGGATATGTGAACAAAAATAAATGCAGTGTACCTTAGAAGCGAACTTGATGTCATCCGATTATAGCAATAAGGCACATCATGTTTGACCCTTTCCCTTTATTGTTTGTCATTTTTTAGCAAACATACATGTGCAAAACTGATGTAAGCCTTGTTCCTTTAATTTGATGTGCTAGTCTTGCAAAGGGATGGTTGGCAAGTCACTTTCAATCCAGCATTCGCTGCCTGCTATATGCTGCTCAAAGTTTTTAGAGTAATGCTAAGATTGGTGGCATAAGCGCGAGTTTGTAATGCATCAACGATTAAGAATTGCTCACGAGCATATAGTCCGCGGTTCAAATTTGTATATATGTATAGCTGTAAGTCAGTAAGTGTTAGTGTATGATGTTTCTGGAGATTCATTTTAGCCTTCAATTATTCTGAACTCCATAAAATCCGGGTGACAACCATGCAAGCCTAACCCAATGATCCACATGAGCATGCCCCTTTGTTCAATCATTTACTTGATAATAATTAATTAGCCTAACTCCCAGTGCTAATCAGCCTATTAGCCTATAACCTATTTCTAATCAGCCTATATTTAATATTTTGTTATGGCCATATATAATTATATTGATATTCCATAGATTTGGAAGAAGCCAAAGTTCCCAAAGCGCTTGTGCTTGCTACAGTAATATTGCATAATTTTTCTGATTTCTACAAGCAAATAAAGTAGCTTCTCCCCATTCTCCACATGCATATGCTTATTTTGGAAGTCCAAGTAGACATATTTATGATAATTACAATAATTAAAGAACAAAAATTAATCAGATTTGACCTGGACATACAAAGGCATTGCAGCCGCATAGCTTCAATTTTGGCGGTTTCTTAATTTGTCATTGTTGACGTTATGAAGTTCCTGGTTTAATTTTTAGGTTAATTAGCTTGACAAACTGGACCAAGAGAACCATTAAATTAATCATTATAATGTAATAAATTAGTTACGGACTAAATCGACAAAGGCGACTCTTACAATATTATTATTTTTTCTGTTGAATTATTCGCAGAGGAATGCTAGTGACCGTTGCTATAATACCGACATTGGATTTAAAGCTATTATGAAATTTGTGATACTCAGCCTAATATGACAAGTTGGATTGTATTTAGATTTTAAAGATGTGCTGTTGGAGGAGCTGTCAAATTCAAGATATTATATATATGTACGAAAAGGAAGAAAGAAATAATGGTTTATTAGATGTTGAATAATTGGATTGCGACTTCGCTTACAACATTGTGAGGTGAACGGTGAACCTACCTTCATTCTCGTCACCCTGTATTATATTTATGTCCATAGGTAATAAATCATAAAATAGCTATACTGCTTCAGATTAGCTAAATTGTCAAAGAAGAGATCAATTATATGAATGCTCTCTTTAGTTTCATTCCCCCCCCCCCCCCCCCTCCCCTTTTTGGGAGAAATTTATGTGGTGTTTCCACTACCATCAAATACTCTAAAAGAGCAAAATTTTAATTTTAATTTAAAATTATTTATTTTTAAAAAGAAGAAAAACAAAAATTGTCGCTCAATGTACGTGTAGAATTCTATATTAAGGGACCGCTTGATCAAATTGGTTAGTTTAATTTAACAATTAAAAAATAAGACTTCATCTAAGGACCTTAAATAAGGTCCTCATCATATAATGACTAACGGACATAGGCCAATCACCCGTAGGCGCACGTATAAACCCAAACTTCTTTGGACCAAAAAAACCAAAACTTCACATAATCTATTCCTTAAATAAATAAATAAAATTTAAAAAATTGCAGATGTCCATCTCTCACTCTCTTCTTCAGTTGGAATCTCTCCAAAATACATGAAAGCCAGTAGTAAAACCAGTCAGCTAGCTGAAGTTAGAAAGTTCAGAAGTAGCTGCTCTCCTAGCTGCACATTCATCGTATATAAGAGTATGCCACACTGTCCTCATGTGAACCAGAAAAAATATATAAAGCTCCATTTGAATGGAGAGTTTTGAGAAACATGATTTGGATTTGACTAAAATGCTAAATTTACTACAAAAACTAAGAAACAATGTATTTGAAATAACTTTATACAATAAGTATTGGGATAAAATGTTATCTATTTCTCCATATTTGGCATCGCTCCACACAATCAAGAATATCCAATCAGGTCAGGCAATATCAGAAATGTTACATTTCCATAGAGTCGCTATAAAGGTATCATTTTTCAAAATAACACGGCAATGTTACAACACTATCATATTTGAGTTTAACCACACAAAATCATTTCCCGTTTAACTTATACGAGGATCTAAAGGCACACAAACATCTAGCAAAGAATAGTAACAGCTGTACTCTGTAAATAAAGCTGCAGTCGACCCAACTTTTTTATTTGGATTAAATGGGTACTCCAACTAAAGATATGAAATTGACTGATTATTGAATTTCGGCGTTCATAGTATAACATTTATACTAGTGATTGTACTGTTACCCAAATAACTTCTATTAGCTCTAGTTATCATACCCTAATCACCAATTTAGTACTTTCACTAGCCTAGTATGAATGAATAATTAACTACCAGACTTGATTACAATTAGTATGATTAACTACCAGAGGACCATAGCATTAACAATACAAACCTGTAGCAGCAATCCATCATGCCAGCAGCAGATCACTTCTTCAGATGCATGTGATTATAAATAAATAAAAATGCAAGATTGAGACACAGGGCATCAGTCTAGTATGATGAAACAATCGAGCTAAAGAATTTGTAAACAGAAAAAACATTAAAAAAACACTTGAGGGGTAATAGGTAATTGTAGATTTCAAACTATAACGAAAGACAACAATTCCACTTCTGAAATGAAACATAACTGAAACAAAATTTAAGTCACCAAAAACATTCAACCACATAAGATTTTAGGATCCAAACTACATGGATGACTGATCTAATTCGGTACTGATACGACATAAAAATCTAACATGTTCAACTATAAAACAGAAAGTTTCCAAACAAAAGATAAATAAACCAATGCAAACAAAACTTTCCCCTTGTTGCATCACCATTTCCTGCAGCCTCTTAACGGTTAGCCTTAGCAACTCTTTCAATCTCGTCCTTCTTCTTGATAGCATAACTACAGATAAACAGAGGAAAATAAATCAAATTTAATCAAACTGAAGATAACAAAAAATAAACTAGCCTTGAAAATAAACGAGCAACCCATGATCAGTACCTGTTAGAGGAACCCTTTGCAGCATTAATCAGTTCATCAGCCAAGCATTCAGCAATGGTTTTGATGTTCCTGAAAGCTGACTCACGAGCACCGGTTGTAAGCAAATAGATTGCCTGGTTAACACGTCTCAAAGGTGAGATATCCACAGCCTGACGCCTAACAACTCCAGCAGACCCAATACGAGTGGCATCTTCACGAGGACCACTGATTAACACAAAAAGCCCATAATGTAATCAGAAAGCAGCGTAAGCTAATATGAAATTAACCCAGAAAAAATATATATATAAACAAAATAACTATTAACATATTGGCATCCACCTACATACCTATTAACAACAGCATCAACAATGACTTGGATTGGGTTGAGGTCAGTGAGCAAATGGATGATTTCCATGGCATGCCTAATAATCCTGACAGCCATGAGCTTCTTCCCGTTGTTTCTTCCGTGCATCATAAGAGAGTTCGTAAGCCTCTCAACAATGGGGCACTGGGCCTTCCTGAATCGCTTCACTGAGTACCTCCCAGCAGTGTGAGGCACATAAGTGGCGTGTTTCGCTGGCACCACTCCAACGTAATCGGCCAGGGAGATGTCACTCACCTGAAAACGAATTCGAGGCCGAACAGGCAATAAATCAAACAGATTGTAGGCATGTACGAAAATCAACCAACAATGATAATATTAATCAGAACCTGGACGTCGTCGAAGCTCCAGCGGTTGAAGAGCTTGACGTCGTGGTGAGGCAAAGTGGGTTCTACTGCAGCAGGAGCCGGAACTGGAGCCGGAGCAGGAGGTTCAACAGCAGCCATTGCGAAGAGGATCAGAGAGAAGAGGAGGGTGCGGCGCTTAGGAGATGGAGAGAGGCGAAGCGGCTGAAGGGTTTAGATGCAAAATGAAATCTTTGGGGCTAGGGTTAGAGCTTAGAAATAGGGAAATGTGGCCGAATGATCTTTTGGGTAAATGGGTCAAGTCATGTGGTTGGGCCTAATTTGACCCAATTGCATCTTTTCTTTTCGTTTGTCAATGGACCCAACTGAAACTTGGATACGTATAAGACCCTTAGGGCATGTTTGGTAGGCTGGATTAGCCTGGACAGTGTTAAATAACACTTTAAAACCCACGTTTGGTAAATGAGGGACTAAGATTAATGGGATTATATAGTCCACAAATCAAAAAAACACCGGACTCGCTCGTCCAATTCAGTGAAGATGAAATGCAGTTCGCAAAATAGTGAGCGTGTTATTTTGAAAGCGCCAGTCCGACCCACACAGCGACCTCCACGAGCTACTCTTGGTTGATGAGTATCTCCTCATTCATGTCGGGCAATATGGCAGTGACCAGCTCTTCGAACTCGACGATGTCATTTCTGTTAGCGACGAGGACGTGTAGCTAGTCGCCGGTGCGCTTGAAGCCCAGCAATCGAAGCAGGGCGACGAGCTCGAGCTAGGTGAGGCTGTCGTCGGAGTCCATGTTGAATCCGTATTCAACTTTTAGTTATAATTCTGAAAACATCTTTTTGATGTTTTCATTTTAAGAGAATGGATTCAACAAACAGAGCACCGCCATCCAGTCAAACCCAGAGCTTCACCACCTGTACCAAATCGAAAATCAAATGCCACCATCAACAATATACATACCAAATTGAACCACCACCATCAAACCCAACCAATCTGCCTATCAAACCCAACAATATACATACCAAATTGCAGAGAGATGAGATGGGTTTTGGAGAGAGAGAACGAGAGAGGTGGGGGAGAGAGGGATATTTTGCAAAGAGAATCGAGGTTCGGAGGAAGGAGGAGTGGGTGCTGCGGCATGAAGAGAGTGAAAAAGAGGGAAGTAAGAAGAAAAGAGACAGGAGAAGAGGAAGAAAGAAACGGGCCTGGGATAGGGAAGAAGAAAAGGGGAAGAAGAAAGAACAGGACGACAAAAAGAAAAAATAAAGGAGATTAAAAAAAAAAATCTGAATTTTTTATTCGTTAAATTATACATTTTTTTAAAATAAATTGTTTATAAAATTTTAGCCTTTAAAAAGTATCATAATTTAAATATTTTTTAAGTCAAAATTCCCAATTAAATTTAAATATTACAAGAATTATTTTCTAGTCCGACACAGCACCAAACATAGGTCTTCATTATTTTTACAATCCAGCTTCTTAATCCGACACAACACCAAACGTAGGTCAGTACTTAATCCAACTTAAGCCAATCCGAGCTAATCCAAGACAGTCCCAGGACTTAATCCAGTCCATGACAGTCCACCGTGCCAAACGACCCCTTATGGGGTTTAATTTTTGGGGTAATGATTTCCTTACTCTAATTTTATTTACTTATATTTCTTTTTTAATTATAAAATGGAGTGTAAATGGATAAAATTGGAGTGGGAAAATCACCACTCAATTTTTTTGTGATTATACGAACACAAGATAAATTTTTTTGGACTAAATTATTTAAAGGTTTTTTTTTTTTTTGATCACAGTTAAAAAAGAGAAATGGAATACCTCACACATAGAACCAAGGTATTATAAGAATTTGACCATAAGATCAATAATCTGTAAGTAAAAGTCTTTTTTCACTAAATTAAACATCGTTGCCATTTAAATTATATTAATTATCTGAACGTTATTATTACTAAGTGAATTTATAAATGTTGTGGCTTGAGTTATTAAATTGGACAAATACCAACATATTTTGACTTACAAATCAATTATAGAGGGGTAGGTCAACGTAAGAGTGAAATAAAACCCAAAAAAATTGAATAAAATTTCAGAAAGATTATTAGATTTTGCAACATTCATAATTAATGGGGTGCACCGTCCCCTATGCTTCCCCCTTCATGTCATACTTGCCTAACCTATTAGCTGCAAGCATTGCGCTGCACTACTGATTTGACCACACATCATTTTTGTCAATTTTAGCACTAATCTTGCTGGTATCTTCAAACACCAAAATAGACGGTATCTTTTTTTGTGTTAATTATTTAAACCAGTACAAAACGAAGTTTGGTTTAAGGAGTTGTCTTGTCTCATTTTTATTTCCTTTTCTTTTAAGCAATCAAATAGATCTTGACCAGAAGTAGATAGAACAGTGTGAGTGACAAAGGCTTCAACCCATGGTAAAATGACATTCATTAAACGAAAATATTTTTCTAACAATCACAATTTTACATGTGTGTGCAGAATTTTAAATTATTCTGCTAGTTATGTTTCGTCAATAATCATTATAGAAGTTTGTCTAAAAAATTTCGTAACTGATGAACGATAAAGACATTATTTTAGGTAAGGATGCAATCAGTGTCTTCATTTAAAAAAGAGGACAAAGTATATTCTTAGGACAAAATTCAAAATATCTCCATATACTTATTTATGCTATAATGTCAAAGAAACTCATGATTGTTTGTGCCCTAGCAAAGTATTGTTTGAACCGTATGCATTTTTGATGATGAATTTGGTAAAAGAAGCATCCTAATAGTAAATTAGTAATAGATTATTTTGCTCCAACATATCTCTAGATGTGTGGCATGATGTCATGAATATTCCTCAACAAAAGTGGCAGTGGCACTAAACAAGTCTTTCGAGATAAGGAGCAATGAGCTAGGTAAGCTAGTTAACAGGTATGGATGGGGGAAAATGAAAGGCTATCCCACTCTCACGCATGGACTAACATAATTTGAGAGAGTAATTGATTTCTAGCATCGCCTTAAATAATAAAAATATAATTTTACGTTATATTTTTTCACATTGATTTATACTTTATTGGAGGAAGTCAGGAGTACTCAAATCTCATGATATATAATTGTTGAAAGAAAAGAATTTATATTATCGGCAAAATGATTTGTTGGAAGATCACTAATCCTCGTGGGTACTATGGAGATTTGAATCGAGAATCACCAAATTAAATTCACACACACTATACGGATGCTAGAACTCGAACTCAAGATATTTTTTGGAAGAGCAATTGCTCCAAACCACAATAATGAGTCTTTTGCCTCAATGGTTTAATCATGTAATGAAATATATAATTTTTTTTTTGTAGCACTCCTTTTTCTTATTTTTTTCGAGAAAAACGATAGAATTCTAAAAGATAAGTGGGCTAATATTTAATTGTAGTAGATTTTGTTGTACAATAAAGACTAAAGTACAAAACTAGCATTGGGAGCCTCTTCATAGGTCCGCCATTAACTTCATACTAAGGGGGCATTTTTCAATAAGTATTTAAGTTAAGGATTGGTTACATACTTCTAATCTCGGTTGGTGTATTACATCTAAAAAACTACTAACACATTTAATAAATACAATTCAACGCTTAAAATTAGAAATATGTAACAAACTCTTCACTTCAAATACTTATTAAAAAATATCACACATACTAAAAATGTGTTCTTTTGCCAACACAAACATGTGTCAAATGTCATCACTCTCTTTTATTGACAAAAAAAAAAAGTAATCCTCCTTTTTAATTAGAAATGTTTCCAAAAAAACAAAAAGCGAAGAAAAGGAAGCGATAAAGAGAAGAAAAGAAAAGCAAAAGGCAAAGAAAGAAGGGGGGGGGAGAGAGAGAGAGAAAGAAAGGGAAAGACAAAGGAATCGAAAGTCGGCGCCTCATGTCTTCTTAGCTTAGCCGACCAATCATCACGTCCTTTTCTCCCCCACCTCTCTCCCCTGTTCTCCACCACCACCAAAATCTCTCTCTCTCACTGTGTTTTCCACTTTCTTATAAAACCCTAACTGCCTCTCCCCTTCTCCTTTTCTTCTTCTTGTTTGTTTCTTCCTCTCCGTTTTTTTCACATTTTTTTTCCGTTTCATTATTTTGGTTTTAACTTCTTTAATTTCTCTCTCACTCTCTTTGCGGTTCCTTCCGTATATTTTTTCCCAATCGGAAGACGCCTCAAAATTCTATCTCAGATCTTTCTGAAAAAGATCTTCTTTCGTGTTTTTCAAAGCTTCCTTTCAATCTTATTTGCTTTTGTTTTGTTTTTCGTTTCTGGGTTCTTTCGGAGATTGGGTTTTTGTTATTTTTGTTCTAGAAATTATGAAAGGCGCGGTTGTACAAGCCGTGGTTGACAGGGTTGAAGATGGCGAGAAGGAGAAGAAGAAGAAGCAGCGCCGTCGCCGATCTAAACAAAACTCTTCCACCTCAGGTACTTTGATTAATTTCCCTTTTTTTTTTCTTTTTTCTTTTTTCTTTTTTCTTTTTTCCTATTTCATTGGTTTTCGGATATACAATAAGCACACTGAGCAAGTTTCATTTCTGAATTACTGGTTTTGTGTCACTGAGTTTTGAAGGTACAAACTCAGTCTTGACTTGGTTTAAACAGAAAAATTGATTAATGTGGGTATTAGTATTTTCGTGTTTTTGTCTCTTTATGTTTATGCTTCTGTCAGTAACCTATTGGTGCTGTTTAGCTGCTGGGTAATCTAAATCCTAGTCAAGGAGTGGGATTATCCTGCAAATTCTAAGGTAATCACTACCTGATTGGATCAATTTGGACTTTGATGGAGATATCTAGTGCTCTCTGAATTCTAAGTTCAAGTATTTTTCTGATATTTTTGCATAAAAAGCATAATTTCTTATTTTGTTCTTTTCATCTTTATTAGTACGCTTACTGAATAAGTTGTCATTATGCTGAATAAGTCACATATAGTTCTTAATGGTGAATATCTTTATGAATATTGTTATGGTTTGCTTTTTCTCTTTTCTTACCCTTTTAATGCGGTGTTTCTTTTGCTCCTATAATGCACTGTCGTGATTTGATCTTTGTGTGTCTACTTTCTCTGTTCTGTGTGTTCATTGGTGCTGACTTTCATGTTTGGTTTTCCCCTCTTGTTAATGGCAGCATCTAATTCAGCAAATGAAATACGCAGTGAAGTTTCTGAGTGCTTGGGAAATGGAAGAACGGCTGATCATGTAACCACACCCTTGAAGCAACATCAGTTTGTCCTGCATCCTCCATATGAGCATGGAATGATCAAAGCATCTAATTTTCCCTTCAGTTCATTGCCAACAATGCACATCAATGAACAAGAAAATCCTGAGGATGTGCAAAGTTTGGAGAATCAACATTCTCTCCCATGTGATCCTGGTCAAAGAGTGTGTGCAAATTCTTGTCCCGAATCAGTGGCTTGTGGAGAATCACCTGGAATATTTATACTAAAGGATTTCCCTCATCACATTGAACGTTATGCTCCAAGAAAATATTTTACTCAACACTGGTCTATGGAGGCTACTAATGACGCTATAGAGGTAAATTTATTAGGTCTTAATGACATGATTCCTGTGTTGCTTGCTCGTTGTATATGATTCTATTTGTAGGTGAATGGACCTCTGTTGCTGAAGAAAGTACTTACCGTGACTCATTTTTATCTTATTTTTCAGAAAGGTGAAGCTTTTAAAGCTCTGTTTAGAGTCAATGCGCACAACAGACATGAGGTTTGTTATCTTATTTCTTTCTCATCTTGTATATGGAGATGCAGTGTGGGCTTAAGATTTCTCAATGCTCCTCATTCATAACTTCCTCGGTGGATAATATGCATACTGTGCTCTGTGCTGGTAGGCCTATTGCAAAGTTGATGGAGTACCAACAGATGTTCTCATCGGCGGACTTGCTGAGCAGAATAGAGCTGTAAGTGGAATTATTATCTCTCACATTCTGTGTCTTCACTAGAAGAACTTTTGGCTTGTTTGCTTTTAGCTGGCTTGTAATGTTATTGTAACATTCCCTCTTTTTTATTTTTTTGTTTTTTGGGTGGGGAGTGCAGTTCATAATTGCTTTGTATTGACTTCTTATATGTAGGTGGAAGGAGACATTGTGGTGGTTAAGGTTGATCCCTTACCGTTATGGACTAGGATGAAAGGGTCAGCTGGAACTTGTACCAGTTCTGCACCGTTGGATGATTTTAATTTGCAACTAGAAAATAATGTGGTTGCAGGTTATAACTGCAAAGGTAAAGCTAAGGTAGATGAGGTTTATTTGTATGGTAATGATCGAAGTAGCCTGCTTCCTGAGAGGGGATCACGACCTGAGGAATCTGTGGGTGAATCTTTTCATTCAGGGCCAATTGGACAATCAAGTTATGATCATGTTGCTGGAAGGTACCCCTTGCCTTCAGATTCTATACAAGCAGGTTCTCCTGAGCAGAATGAAGTTAGACTTTCAGTAGAGAGGCTGTGTGCCATGATCAATTCATTCCCTTCAAAACGACCAACTGGCAGGGTTGTTGCTATCGTTGAAAGGTCTCCTCGTAGAGATGCTATTGTTGGTTTTCTTAATGTAAAACAGTGGATTTCTTACAGGGAGTTTTGCAGAAAAGACATGAGAAAGAACAAAAATTCGTCATTTTCTAACCATGAGTACATCCAGATGACCCCAATCGACCCAAGATTTCCAAAAATGGTGGTCCTTGTGCGAAACCTTCCTGATTCAATCAAGAAAAGATTGGAGGATGGTGATGAAACAATCGAAATGGAGTTGTTTGCTGCGCGAATTGATGAATGGGATGAAGAAAGTTCTGCTCCCCAAGCTGTCATCTTGAATGCTTTTGGGCGGGGATGTGAATTACAGCCCCAAATTGAAGCAATTTTATTTCAAAATGCAATTAATTCATCTGAGTTTTCTCCTGAATCACTTTCCTGCCTTCCTCATCTCCCCTGGGAGGTGCCTCAGGAGGAATTCCAAACTAGGAGGGATCTCCGAAACTTGTGCATATTTACTATCGACCCTTCTACTGCCACTGATCTAGATGATGCTCTCTCAGTTGATAAATTATCCAATGGAATTTACAGAGTTGGTATCCACATTGCTGATGTGTCACATTTTGTTTTACCTGGCACACCCTTAGATGAAGAAGCTCAATCTAGATCAACAAGTGTGTATATGTCACGGAGGAAATTACCAATGCTACCTCCTTTGCTTTCAGAGAATGTTGGTTCGCTTAACCCAGGAGTAGAGAGACTTGCATTTTCAATTTTCTTGGACATGAATCATGCTGGGGATGTTGTTGACCGATGGATTGGCCGCACTGTGATAAGATCATGTTGCAAGCTTTCTTATGAACATACTCAAGACATTATTGATGGGAAATTTAATTTGGAAAGTGTAGACATTCTAGGAAATGGTCGTCCTCAGTTGCATGGCCATTTTGAATGGTTTGATGTACTTAGGTCTGTAAAAGATCTTCACGAAATTTCCAGAATTTTGAAGGAGAGGAGGTTTAGTGATGGGGCTCTTCAGCTTGAGAGTTCTAAAGTTGTTATTCTGTTTGATGAATATGGAGTTCCGTATGATAGCATTCATTCTGAACTGAAGGAATCAAATTTTCTTGTGGAGGAGTTTATGCTTTTAGCAAATAGAACAGCGGCTGAAGTGATATCTAGAGCTTTTCCTGATAGTGCATTACTGCGTAGGCACCCGGAACCTAACCTGCGCAAACTCAGGGAATTTGAAGCATTTTGTTCCAAGCATGGTCTAGAATTGGATACATCTTCTTCTGGTCAGTTCCAACTTTCATTAGAGAAAATCAGGGAAGAGCTCAAGGATGATTGCGTTCTGTTCAATATTCTCATGAATTATGCTACAAAGCCAATGCAACTGGCTGCTTATTTTTGTAGTGGGGAATTGAAAGACAGAGAAAATGATTGGGGTCACTATGGGTTGGCAGTTCCTCTGTACACTCATTTCACTTCACCGCTACGTCGGTATCCTGATATTCTGGTGCATCGTATGCTATCCGCGGCTATAGAAGCTGAGGAGTTATTGTTGAAACATCGGAGAATGTTGAATAATTTTAACAGGGGAGATGAATGTAGAATGAAATGTTTCACTGGTATTTATTTCGATAAAGATGCTGCTGAGTCCTATGAAAGTAGGGAAGCGTTATCAGCTGCATCAATGAAGCATGGAATTCCCTGCTCTGAATTGCTTACTGATGTTGCTGCTTATTGCAATGAGAGGAAGCTGGCCAGTAGACATGTCAAGGATGCTTGTGACAAGCTCTACATGTGGGCCCTGCTGAAGAAAAAAGAGGTATGATATTTTATTTTAGCTTTCTTTCTCTCTTTTGGTTTGTTAATGATATCATACTGCATTATGTGACTGATAATGATACTTTTGTGTCGGGACCTTTTTTCGTATTATGTGAACTCATGAGTTTATTTGGATATATTTGTACTTCCTGAATCCTATTAAGATGGTAAATCTATCTTCGTTGTTGCTATTTAGCTGAAGAGTAGTGTGTCACAAGTTTTCGGCTCTCATTTCATCACCTGTAACCTGGTAGAGAATGATGATTCTATAATTTGATGTGCCAAAATGAACTGATGAGCTCCTATCTTGTATCAATTTGTGTTGTTTCGTAGTGACCACGACATCATCTGATTCCCTAGCATCTAGTGTTAAAGAGACTTATAGCATCTTCTTAGCAATCCTTGTCTTGAATCTTCTGTCTTTGAGCTAATGGTTTGTAAAAGAGGTGGACCTATGATTATTTTGGAGTGCTCTCATTTTGCACTTTACACATTGGATATATATATATATATATATATTTTTTTTTTTTTCTGTGTTTAATATTTGGGTTGTCTTTTTTCTGGTTTCAGATTTTATTATCAGAAGCAAGAGTAATGGGTCTAGGACCTAGATTCATGTCCATTTATATCTACAAGCTAGCTGTAAGTAGCTTTCTAACTGTTTTATATCTTTATGCGACTGTAGTATGGGGATCCATTTGCAATTAACTGTTACACCTACTACATGCCTTCAGGTTGAACGTCGAATATATTATGATGAAGTTGAGGGCATGATGGGCGAATGGCTTGATGCCACATCCACATTAGTGCTGACTTTATGTTCTAACAGACGCTCACTCAGGAGAGGTAGTCCTGGTAAATGTAGGGCGCTTGAAGATGTTGCCTTGGTCGCAAGACCTTATGACCTCAAAGCTGAACTGGGTGCAGTTGGAAATAGTACTAATGAAGGTGCTGCAGCCCAAGATGTTGGTGTAGCCACCCATAGTTCTAACGAGAGTGAAATCGATCCTCTGGTTTTCCCCCTGACTCTGCGTGTTCTTTCAACAATTCCTGTAGTACTTCATGCAATTGGGGGTGATGATGGACCCATTGATATCGGGGCAAGGCTATACATGAGCTCATATCTCTGCTAGATTGGGGTTTTGAATCAGTTGACGCACTTGTTTGCGATGAATGGAAATTTACAAAGATCAATGATAACAGGGCTTTTTATGGCAATGGGCAGGCCCTGTTGTAGATACGAAACTAGTGTATAGTCCGAATAGAGTCTTAGAAGAAAATAATAATTTTACGGTTTAATCTCTGCTGATGCTCTATGGGATATGTCTTTTATGCCGAAATGTTTTCGTGGGAGGTGTTGATAAGGGTGGGTGGTTGTGTGTGTGGTGGTGGTGGCATCGGCTTTATAGCAGCTGTTTTTAACAGAGCTGCTTTACTGGAAGAGGCCCCTGTTTTTGTTGGCCAGTTCCATCCAGTGTAACTTGGTTAAAATGCGCCCATGGCTGGCGCTTCGGCACCGAGTTTCTTAGCCGAATTTGTGGTTTAATTTTCTTTTGTGTTATTTATTCCTGGACTGCTGCCCAATAAAGTTTTTGGCTTTGGGTGTCCAGGATTAGTGGTAAGACATTAGCTATATGTTTGGTCTGTCATAAACGACTGGTAGTCTCCCAGTTGAATCACATGTATGTTATCTTTGTGCTCAAATGAAAAAAGGTAACACTTTTTTATGTTTGTTTATGCAATGAATTATTTTTCTTTCTTTCTGAGTACTAGCTTCTCTTGTAAGAGTTTTTTTTTATTATAAAAAAAAAATTATTTTAGAATTAAAAAAGATAATGGGTAGTTGTGTTTTATAAAAATAGGATTCATTATCTGATTTTTCTTTTAATTTTAATTTTTTTAATATGAAAAAGTAGGAATTTATCACATTATTTTTATTTAATTAATAATTTTAATTCTTAATATTTGAATTAATTAAAGGCATTTTTTGGTATTCTAAATGTTTTATAATTCTCTATCTTTTGCTTTATATATATATATATATAGATTTATTTTATATATATATAGATTTATTCTGAATGAGATGAGGATTATTAAATTAAACATTTTATATGCTTCATGATAAATGTGTTAGTTTTTCAGTTTAAAACTTCTTGAAAAATGTTATTACTGACATTTTAATCAATTATTTTCTTGAAAAATATTTAATTATTCATTTAAGAAAGGATAACTTTGAGTTATTTGGAAATTTAATTAAAAATGCATTTTTCTGAAAGAGGTTTTTATTTTTTATTTTATTGGAATCCTTTTTCTATCCGGTTTTCCAACCCTATGATATCTCATTATCCCATTAATCTTTTAAGATTTATTCCGAAAGAAAGAAGAATTATATAACTATGAATATTAGAAAATTAATATTTTTCGGAAAAAAGAATTATAAAACTATAAACCTTAGAAATATTTTTGGTCTTAAAAAATATTATTCTAAGAAAAAGTTAAGATGTCCAATTGCGCAGCCAAACAGTAGGTGCCGAAAGTTTTCGCGGGAAAATCTAAGAAAGAGAAGAAGATGGCGTCAGTTATCGGATGGTACGGACCGCTCATCGACTTGTCCAAGGCGGCGCTTCACGTCGGCGATTACGTTCAGCTTGTCGTCTTCGTCCACAGAACGACTCCTCTTCAGGTGTCGTATCTCTCTGGACTCTCTTGTCTGCTATTTCCTTTCCTTTCTTTTTCTTTTTTATATTTTTAAAATAAGAATTTTATTTTCTCAAAGTATAAATTGTCAAAAGGCGGAGAGGTAATCCGAACGGATATCCAAGTGGGAGATGAGACGAGACCGTTCTTCTCCGTATCCTTATGGCAGAAGCCAATAGCATCCATGGCTGTAGCTGGCGACGTCGTTTTGTTACAAAGTGGGTAAAGCTGCCACTGCAAGCTTTAATCTTTATATTTTATTTTATTTTATTTTCAAAATCCAATTAATCTTATACATTTGAATTTTCTTTCTGATATATACATTCTAGCCTTTGCCAATTAATCACTGTCTAATTTGTTTTTGGTGGTATTTTGATTTCAGATGTGAAGATAACAAAATATGGTGATGTTGTTGAGGCCAGAACACACCACTACTCATCCTTACAATGTCTACTTCACCCTTACGATTCCATCCTTACTAAAGGTATAATATTTTTACAAATCACTGAAAGAGTGTAATGTCCGACATGTTGTTAGGCTGTGAATCAAGATCTTCTTTTTATGAAAAGAATTTACAAAAAGAATAATCTTGATTGATAGTATGACAACATAACATGTTAGATTGTCTGGCAAAAGACGTTACATGCTCGTAACTTTTTGAGGCCAAAGTGTAAGAGGTTGCTGTTTTAATATTTAGGTGTCAATGACTTGATAGAGGAGTGTAGAGTTGGGATAGCAACAAAAGAAAAGCTTAGAAAGGTAGTAGAATGGGTGAAGAAGAGCAACACAACTCATGAGTTCCATGGCTGTCAGCTGCAGGAGGGGCAACTCTCAAGAAACTGGAAGCTCCCGGAAGAGAGGAAACAGCCTAAGGACTGTTTCTCACTTTCGCAATTATCACGCCTACCCGATTCTTGCAAGGCCGTCTTCTATGCATCCGTTGCTGAAATTTTTCTGCCGTTTACCTTGTCATCTCCTGCTGAATGTGAGTTACTTGACAAGGAAGACATGTTTGTCAGTAGGAGATTATATAAAACAGGAGATGGCGGTTTAGCAACAGATCTCATTTGTACAGGCTGCGAGCTTTGTGGTTCCCCTTTGGAGCTGGACAGGTATGGATATCAGAGCATCTGAGATTTCTTATGCTTTGGTACCATGGCAATGTGTGATTTTGGTTGCTGAATTAATGTCAATGGTGAATTCTTTGGTGCATTTCCCTGCAGTGAGAACATGTTTAAGCAGAATGGAGTTGCACTTTATTGTTCGGAAAGCTTTAACCGCCTTCATGTCATAAGCCTCATATACAAGCCCTTCATGGTATGAACTTTTTTTCCCTCTAGTTTAACCTTTCAACCATGATTTGTTTCAGTCTGGTTGTTTTTCTGAATTCTTGATTGTTATATGCATGTTAAGCATGGCTATTTCTCTTGATCCATCTGCAGTTGTATGTATGGGACGAATCGGATTATGCGCCACTCCTGGTCAGAAACAAGGCCGCAGAGCTCTTGTTTGGGAACATCAAGGCTGAAAGAGTCTATTCATGCTATAGGGGGAGAAAGCATGCTGGAGAAGTTGATTTGAAAGAGATTCCCACACATAATTCAAAAAGCATCGGGCAAACTAAAGCTGCTGCCGACAAAGGAGTTTTGGTTTCTTGTTCATCAGATGTACACAAGAAGAGCTTGGAAACAAAGGGAAAACACTGTTTTCAGGAAAATATGGACTTCTATGGGATTTGGTTGATTCTTCTGAAAACACTACTGCAGCAAGGAAAGAACAGCCCTTTCAGATTTGAAGTCAATGTAAATGCTGGTTTGGATAAGGAAAATGGGAGGTTTGAAATGGTTTCTGTGCAGATGCGATGCTTCAGAACCAAATGATCTTCTGATAATATTTAATGTTCATGTTGTAACAATTAAGGTTCATAAGTCAAATTTTCAGTGCAACTTCAATGCAATTTTCACAAGGAAGTTTCATCCGAGAGAGATCTAGCATGAACTCATTCATAATTAACAACTTCTGAGTGATTATTAACCCATGAAACAAGAAAGCTCAGAACAGAAACAAAGAGCCATCATTACAGAAAGAGATTTAGCTTTAACAGCAAAGCAATCTGAAGAGAAAATGGTAGCAGCCAAGAATGCGGCCTATTGCTCCATATGCACAAGACTAGGACTCGGCTCCAGTCTCAGCAAAAGAAGCATCAGTTGCAGAATGTTGGGCTTCTAAGAGCTGCTTTTGGCGTTCTGCATGTTCTCTTTCACACTGAGTGATTCCCATAATAATATCAAGCATGGTACCAGTTGTGCCAAAGAACACAAGTGGCGCTAAAGATTTCTTTTTTATCCCTACTGGAATTGCTAGCAAAGCCCCAGCTACTGAAAATACCCAAGTGCCCAACGCGCTGCAGATAATAATGTAGAGTATCACTTAACTACTCTTCAAGGTAAAAAATAAACCAGGACAAGATGAAACCGGGAAAGATTGTCTTTACAATGCCAAAAAGAGCAAGAGCTTATGAACCTATTGTGTAATGAATTTGATATGCTGTACTGAAGTTAAGCCAAATGATATGACAGAATGAACAAAATTCCAGAAATCTTATTCATAATTGTTCATAAGATATACAAAATAGTGAGGGCTAATAAATGAATGCCTCGACATTTTTCTCATTCATGAAAAAGCAGGGATCCATGGGACAAGATAAACAATGAAAATGAGAAGCCTCAATTTCCATAAACAACCATAAAAATGAGGAACAAAGCAGCACAGAACTACGGATAGCTTCGATATTGAAGGGCAATTGTGAAAACAAGTTTCAGTAGATAGGTCAAAACAAGTTGTGTATAGAAATCAGTTAATTTATTTTCAACATCAATTTATATAATATTCTTTTTGACATGTGGAACACTAATATGTAATACTATAATGACTAAACCGTTCCAAGATCTATGCGTGATATGTGACGAAAAACACTTCATAACACTAAGAACATTGGTTAATGTTAGAAATGCGAGTGACTATAGGCAAAATCTGTCATAGAGAAGCTTTGATATATCTTACTGTTCAATGATTTGGAAAACAAGTATATCTCACTTTAAAATGGCACCCTCAAGAGCTCAGGAAATGATTGAATATGCAGGGTTAAAAAAGAAAATTCAACGAAGTATGACCAAACAGGTAGAACAATCTTATGTTAAACCTTAGCTGATCATATAACTGCTCAACACATCCAACAAAATATGTCATTGCTTCCAATCCCATAATGCCATCATGGAACACATGATATGGATCATTTTGTCAAACATTTATCTCATTCATGCTAAGAACCAGAAAAGGTCACAAACTTCCAATGAATTCCCAATGCTTTAATAAGAATTACAGTCACTACAGTTCTAAAATGGTAAAGATATTTGAAACAAGAAATTGATTAATTCAAAAATTTGGAGAGTACCAGTGACACTTCACAAACATAGAAATAGTAAAGATTCAAGCACAACGTGGAAACAAGTAAAGGAAGAAAGACTAAACTCACTTGGAAACTGAGCAATCCTCAAGGTGCTTAACAGGCTCTTGGCTTCCCATTGTTCTGTTTTTAGCTACACTTTGTGCTTATGAGAAGCAATCCACCTCAATCCTGTTTCACTCTGTTGTCAGTTTAAAAAACTGTAGCTTCTCTTCCTCATTTTACTAAATAAGATACTTACCATGAAGCTCTGGAGAAGATGTTGATTGTGAAAGTGTTTCAAATGAACACAAAAATATCAAACTAATATGCTGGACATGGGCGACCAAAACCCTAGACACAGTGTAAAAGCCCAAAGCAAAAGCAGAACAAAAAAAATGGAACAAATAGCGATTGAAGTTTGAAAATTTATTGATACCCATTGAAGTGTACGGCAATTGAAGCTCACCTGATCAGACACAGCCGAGAAGATGAAGCTTTCAGAGTCCAGAGATTATAATTTTTGATTTTGTGCCCTGAGATTCGGTCCTTACTTACATGGGCCGGGTCGGGTCTTTATCTATTGCAGGAAAGCCCAAATTCCGGCCCACCTGATATAACGGAGTTACAGAGGAAGAGGAATGAAATCGAAGGAGGATCGAAAGATGATGAGAGGTGTAGGAGGACCTCTTCTATGTATAGGCGATCTGCTGAGCGATGTGGGAGAAACAGATGCTTCACCACTACCACCACAACAACAACATGAACCCTCTTCATCTTCTCCTATTTCCAGCTCCACTGAAAGCTTGGACCTCACCAAGTTATTCCAGGTTTCTTATTCCACAATCTCATTGTTTGTTTGATTCTCATTTATTTGAATTCATTTGCATGACAGAAAATCCTTTTGAGAATTAGGTGGGTTTTTCACGTTTTTGTTTGGAAATTTGGAAACCCAGTAAGAGATTTGGACTTGAGGACCTTTTGGTTATGCATCAAGTACTGTTCACCCAATTATCTATGGCTATCAGATTATTGCAAATGTATTGTGTTCAATAGGCAGATGGGTAAAGTGCATAACTTAATATGGAAATTGGATTTTTGAGGTTATGAGCAAGTTCGGTTAATTTCATCAAAGTGTTGGTGTATATGATGTTGTTGTAAGGTTTTGCTAACTGCTTTGAAAGAGAACAGTTTTCTGCATTTTAAAAATAGTGTTGCATTCTCTTATTTATATGGGAGTGTTCCTTATTCCATATACCATGTTTGCTTCAGGAGAACTATGAGCAGTTGAACGAGGCGCTTGCGGGTACAGACCACTCATGGGCAGCTCTTACTTTGAAGGTGATGAATGATCCGTATTAGAGGATATGAAATGCGTACATATAGATTCTGCTTGGATGAGCATTTTTATGTTTTCCCTTATGGTAAAATCTATTGCATTACAATTATCATTCACATAATTGGGTATGTAGAAAGAAAAACCTCATAACACCATACAAATTAATGTAAAAACTTGACAAAAATATAGATAAAAACCAGATCATGGATGCACGTACTGTCTATACGATTTCAGAAAGAAACCCCCTGTAATGTATTTGACAATCACTCCTCACAGAAAAAGGCCCCATAATCTATTTGGCAATTCCTTCAAAGTTGTATGGACAGAAAGTTTTCAAACAGCCCAACAAGCAAGGATGATGAGGAAAGTTCCAAGTCTTCAAAACTTTCAAGGACTTGTTTTGTCATATGTCCTTCTTAGAAGGCAGTTTATTAATTATAAGCCCTCAAAAAAATATATTCATGCATTGTCAGCTTCACTCATTTAATTTATATTTTAGGTATTCGGTACGGTACGGTATTGATCGGTACCAAATACCTGGTACCGCTACCTTACCATACTCCCTTGGTACGGTACTGAATATCTCCTCATCCCAAATGAAACGGTATGAAATCGGTATGGTATGGTATAGTTAGTGTACGGTTTCGGTATTTTGGCTTTAGATGCCCACCCCTAGATGCACGTACTGTCTATACAGTTTCAGAAAGAAACACCCTGTAATGTATTTGACAATCACTACTCACAGAAAAAGGCCCCATAATCTATTTGGCAATTCGTTCAAAGTTGTATGGACAGAAAGTTAGAAGGATAGCACATTATTTTTTATTTGGTACAGCAACATATTGATTTTCATTGGGTGCATCGTGAATGTTTTGTTCATTGAGGTACACTGTGGATTGATGTATACAGTGGACAGCTTCTGAAAAGTTATTAGTGGTTTTTAATATTTGTTAAGAGCATTTAGTAACACTAAATTTTTGTGCTTTGGTTAAGAAATTACCAACCTGCGAGTTTTAAAATATTGTATATATTCTGATTTTTTTTTTCTCTTTTTAAAATTATCCCAGTTATGCAGTGCTCTGGATACTGCGAACAAGTTAGTTCAGTCAACAAACTCAAATGTCATGTCATTGTCGGAGAAGGTTGGAGAGCTTGAGGGAGTTGTCAAGAGGGCAGATTCTGCCATAGCAGCAGCAAGGGTCGTCCATGGCTCACTAAACAAAACAGAGGGAAAACTTATCGGCAATGAAAATGTCAAATGATCTTTGTCTCCTAAAAAACAAGGTTAGTTTGTTTAAGGGAAAAGAAATGAACATACCAACTCTTAAAAATTGTGACGCTCCCCTTAATGTATGAACTTAAAAGTTTCTTAATTAATGTAAAAGATATTAGATCAAGATACAAAGACTTATTGTCGCATGAGTGCAGGCTGCTTATCCTTTTAAAAATCTTCCTGTGTCTTTAATTATAAAATACCCCTTGTGACTGAAGATGCTAAATGCCATATCAAGAACTGTAACTGTAAGCATGTTTAACATAATAAACTTTTGATAGTTTTTTCATTTGCACAAGAAAATGATATTTTAATTATCTAAGGGGAGTAAGAAAGGAAACCAGCATGATACAATTAAAACTTTGCGTCTTTATGGATAAAGAACAGACCCCTCTCTTGCTTATTCTCTGAAAACGGCTCATTAAGCTGAGAATTCTGGTTTCTACAGTCTAGAGATTTATTCCAAGTAGAAACCTGCAGAGTATACATCTTCATGTAGAATTTTTCCCAGCATAGGGTTCATGGTCTCACTAGGATAACAAATCTCTATCCTTCATTCCTATTTTCTTGATATTATTTGTGAATCATCAAGCTCATAAAAACCTTTTATGAACTTGATATTCTTAGTTGAGAAGTTAGAAGTCTTAAAGGTGAGGTTTGGTTCTTGTACTCTTATTTACTATATGCTCCATCAAAAAGACTCCCTAGTATAAAGTAGCATTGGTAATCTCATTGACTTGGCTGTTGATTAGTTGAATGATTCCAATATGCATTGATGAATCTGATCATTCGAAGCTGTGACATTATTGGCTTTTGATGTCTTCGTAGGACCTAACTTTCCAGTGTTGAGTTGAATATTGTTGACAAATCTGTAGACTGTTGCTTCTAGTCCCAGAAACTAAATGGGAGTGTTTGCTGTTTGAAGCCTAGGATTGTAAACACGTATGAAGCCAGATCTGTTTAAATTGTTGAGTAGTGTAGAGGTTTGTTCTAGAAACCGGCTGCTCGTCATGTGGTTGCTGAGAAAGATTACCACTTGTACTTCCTAATTCTCCCAGTGTTACTTCGATGCTTTGCTGTCTAAACCAGAAAGAAATATTGTTAATGTAACTTGATAAACTAAAAGGAAGGAAAGTAAATAATGGCTTCGTTCGTGTCTTTGATTTTCTTGAAAGAAAGTGAAAATTGAGAAAATGTTTTGAGGTTGAGGTCCATGGCACTCTAGAGTAAGATTACGAAGTGGCCCAACTCCACTTGGCAATTTGAAACCTTATAATGGTTCAAACCCAACTAGCTCGATGATAGCTCTTTTCTCTTTTTAGGCGGCTTGTTAACCTATCATTATTCATTGACTCGATATTATGCTCATACATAAAATCATCTTAATACACATTCTACAAAATCGGCTTATATTCCAATGTGAGAAATTGGCTCCTAACACAAGGGCAACCCTTGAGTGAACAAGCATTATTGTCCTTGGTTGGTCCCAAACTCAAGTTAGTTTTTGTTTTTGGTTGAACAATATAGGTCCCTATAATTTCTATTTCCTAGACATATACTCATCATTCTATAAATCTATGTGTAAAACCAATTTCAAACTTAAATGACCAGTATGATATAAGAGGTCGTAGTATTCCTATGTTTTTACATCATTGCCATTAGACTTCATATTTTATTTATAATTTATTCCAAGCATTTCATTAACTGCCATAATTGTAATTAAAACTCCCTATGAATAGCATATCAATCACCCTATTTCTTTGGGTTGTCATTCCCTCTAACATATGGCCCTTAAAATTGCAAATTTAAAAAAAATGTAAATTACATATCCAATAATGTATATATGAAAAATATAAATATAAATATAAACGTATAAAAATATAGGTATATTATTTTCCAGAAAAAAATTAACAAAAATAAGTCAATTACTTTGTAATTGAAATTTCCGTACATTTTTCATAGATTAAAAATAGGTACACAATAATTTATAGAAAATAGGTACGTTGTATAATTGAAATTTATGCACATTTTTTATAAATTAAAAATAGGTACATTATTTAGAAGAAAAAAATAAGTTCATTATACTAGGTAAATGTTTTTTACTAGGTATACATTATTGGAGAAAAAAAAATAAGTGCATTATTTAGAGAAAAAAAAAAGGTACATTATTTAGAAAAAAAAATCGGTATATTATTAGAGGAAAAAAATAGGTTCATTATACTAGGTATTGTTTTACTAGGTACATTATTAGAGAAAAAAAAAATTGGTACATTATTTTGAGAGGAAAAATAGGCTCATTTAAAAAAAAAAATTGTTTTAGAATGTACACTATTATTAATAAAACTATAATAAAAAAGCATATTAGTCGTATAATTCATAAAAGACAACAACATTAATTCTTAAATTTAATATTGAATTTAAATTACTAATACTTTAAATAGATTACTAGTCGTAATTCATAGAAGGAAAACACCATTAATTTAAAAATAGATTACTGACATTTTAATGTGGAATTTAATATATTTAATTTCAAATAAGTTTCTAAATTAGTTCCTACATCCATTAATTACAACTATTTGGAGATCTTTCCAAATTCAAGCGGGTGTCATTAGTTACACCCTCCATAATACATTAACTTATAAACATGAGTAATTTTGGAATTAGAAAAATACAATAAATCCGATTTTAAGTTATATTAGGTAACTTGTTTAGTTGGATCCTAGTCATCGGGTATTATTTGAAAAATTGGGTATTTTAAATAGAAAACTAAAGAAAAGGATTGTAGGTGGATTAAAACAAATTTTATGGGTTTAAGCTCAATTTATTAAAAAAAATAAAGATATATAGAGCTTATGCTATTAAATACTTCAACAAGAGAATAAAATCGTACTGAATTTTATATTTAATTGAAAGGTGAAATCAGCATTATGGTGGGTGACAATATAGCCTCACTTACTTCCAAATTTAACCATGCATCACAAGATAAAGAAGACAACGCTGTCAACAACCCACTGTTTGATCTTTAATCCAAAGCACTGCAATTTGCATCTTCTTAATTAATTAAAGTCGCTGTCTGTTTTCAATAGAAAACCCATTTGGTGCTTTTGAAACCCCCATTTAGAAACTAATTTAAAATCATAAACATAAACAACTACTTAATTATAGCTAAACAAGACAATTAAGTAGCCATCAGTAATCACACAAAGTGGCGTCACTGCCTCCATCTTTAATCTTCTTGTTAAGGTTTATTTATAAATATTTTTTAATAGATAAATTCAAGGAGTGGCCATGACATGCAACAATTATCTAGGAGCATAAACTATGGCTCCACGTGGAAGAGACCCAGAAGCTCTCCTACCTATTTCCAACCTTCTCGTTGCATACACGTGTACCAAATTTAAAATTGTACGTATGTTGTTTGATCCACTGCTTGGTCTCTCAGCTATGTGCTGATAAAGATTGGATTAAGTTTAGGTTTCAAATTAAAGTACTACATTGGACCAACGAGTTCCATTTTCAGATATTGTAAGGTTGTCGAAGTGAAACATTACATCATGCTGGTGAAATGTCATGCTCATCTTCGCATATTGCTGAAACTTGTGAAAAACTGATTAAGGCCAAAGTGGTTTTGGCTTTGATTAACTACTACTAGTTAATTGCATTGTAAAATGGACAAACTTACATTAAGGAAATTGTCCAAAGCCTATGAACTCACACCAGCCATCGTTTTTTTCAGTGGGTGAGGGCAAATTAACTATGTGGGTTTGCTTGTACTTTCACAAATGATGAGATTAGAAAATGAAGAAGATAATGAGGCTTGGCTGTTTTTGTAGGAACTTATGTTTATAAGTGCTTCTTCACAAAGTACTTTTATTTCTGCAAGTTTACACCTCTCATTTTCTTCGTAATTTTTCATAAATCATTGCTTGAGACCCGTCTGTTCGTGGTCAGACATAATGTCGATCAGTAAATGTTTAAAAGAATTTAGGTTGGCTTCCTTAATTACGTGCCTTGTTGGGAAAATAAAAAAAACAAAAACAAAACCAAATCAAGATTGACATTTGTCAAGCAATGGCAACTGCCAGGACACAACATGCAACCCACAATCCTGTTCCCGAATTGTAAGCTTCGAACCTAATCAAACAAGACCTACCTACGGTTAACGGATAAATATGAATTGCCTCAAATTAAAAACAAATGTTATACGATATCATGAAAAAGAGTTTCATGGGGATAGTTATGTAACACGTAAGTGTTTATTATCGTGATTAGGTTATGTGATAATAAAGATAAGTACACTCGATGTTCATGGGAATATATAATGTGCACATTTTATTCTCATTGAATCCTACTTGAATTTTACATATGAGCAATATTCACCAGTTAGGTCATCCGCAAGAAAATAGAACAACCTAGTCTGATGGTCTACATGCTCAATAGTAACGCTAAAATTTTCTTACATTTAATGATTATAATTTTCAAATCAATAAAAGATTTTGATGATTTTAATGTTTGATATAAATTCTTTTTTTTTTCCTTCATAAAACTATGATAAGCCTCAAATAATTTATGAAATTGGGTTAATGAACACATTATAGGGATTAGATTTTTATTTATATATTTATAAATTATTGAGGGAGCAGGGTTCAAATTGGAACATTCTCCATACCACTAGACGAATAGCTAGTTGATATTATAGTGATTAGTTATGAATGATGGAAATATTATTTTATATCAAATTTATTGTTAGGTATTTAATCATTTAATTTCCCATGATGAGAAGAAAAGGAACCCATATATAAATTTTAATGCTTTTAATTGTCCCAAAAACAAAATGGTAGCTTTCTCACTTCATTATCAATTCTTTCATTTCATCACAACAAAGTCTGGCAAAGACAATGAGAAAAACAAATCAATTGGGAGTTGCCGAGCTCCTTATTGTCCTCTTTCGGTAATTCCAACCAACACAGAATGCTGCACTGATTTGCCAGTTATTTCATCAATCAACCCTCATTTGCTTGAATATAGTTCATTATGTTTTGTATATATTAATGTGGCAACAGTCACATATCATCAGTTCTGAAATAAAATAAAATAAAAGTCACATATCTGTCATCATTCATATAATGTAGCTTAATATATATATATATATATATATATATATACAGTCCCCTTCTATTGAGGGATCCCTCAAATAATTTTATTTGAGGGACGCCCTTTAGGGTACCCTACAATTCTTTTCCCAATAATCCAAACCATCTATTTTTTAGGTATTCATTCATAGATCATCCTTACAAAAAATTAGACAAATCGGAAACCGTTTCGACATCCAATTGTGTCTTACAAAATCAATGAACACGGTGCTTTAAGAAAAGTACTAAAATTTCAATAACTCAATTGAGTGGTCACATGATATCGGATTCAAGTGATTTTTTGTAGAGATGATCTTTGAATGAGTATCTACAAAATAGACGGTTTGGATTAGTGAAATACAATCCGGAGTGGGGCCTACAAGGGGTGTCCCTCAAATAAGTTTATTTGAGGGATCCCTCAATGGAAGCTCTCTGATATATATATATATATCTTAACAAGCTTAATAAATTTATATGAGAATAGAGCATGAACAAACAGTGAGGTCCCGAGTTCAAATGAGCGTCACTCTTGTAAACTCAACCGGCCAACGAAATATTAGACTCGATTGAGATAGAGGTATTTGAAAGAGAATATTTGAATTTGATAATGAGGCTAAATTTGTTAAAAACAATTAGAAAACGTTAGATTGAATTAATATATTTGGAAGCCATGTTTTTTTTCTTTCATTCTTATTGACATACGTGAATTGTAGTCATCGGAAGAAATAATTTAACCATATATATCTCATCTAAATCCCTAAATTTGGAATCCCTCCGTCCAAATGGACCAAAACATTATTATGCTCAACCATAATTGAGATAAGCTGGTCGAATGGAGTTCGTTAGTGTTGTACATTTTGCTTATTTCTTTTTTGATCAATAAATAATTTGATTAAGCTATTTATTATTGGGATCACTTAAAATAACGATTGCTAAATCCCATCTCATATTTGGTATATACTAATGGATACCAAATCACAAAACATTTTAATGAAAGTTGACAATCCTAAATTGTGTTTAAGGAACAAATAGAATTATATTTTATATCATTTGTACTTGTTTTTTTTTTTCCTGAAATAATAGGCCAATGAATGCCTTGACTTTGATTATGGAATGGCTTAATTCTGATAATGGTTAACACCATCCAATGTTAGCTCCACAGATGGCAGATGTTGATCCAATTAGCAACTTTGAAAACCCTAAATGTGGAATTATAACTTCAATTTGTGGTGATTTGCATGTAGTTTCCAAGAAGATGTAAGAAATGTTGATGTTGTGTGTCCTACTTTATAGCTAGTTTTATGATATGGTTAAAAATTGGGTGATATATATATATATATATATATATATATATATATATATATATACCCTTACAAGCTTGGAGACATTAATTCTCTATCAACTACTTCAGTTCTAACACTCTAAGTCAGCTTAACGAACGTAATGTTATATAGTTATCATCAAGATTGGTACAAATATGGAGTTTCATTAATTTGGCCCAAAAGATGCATCAAACCCACATCATAATTACAACTTAAAATAACAGAGATCAAGCAGCAAAGACAAAATTCTGCTTCAGTTTAATTTATTTATCAATTATATATAAAGCAGCTGATTTTTTTTTTATTGGATGAGCAAGGGTATGTAATTTAATATCTTTTAAATGCACAGCGAAGCTCAAACAAAGACAAACTGAAAAACAAAAAGTTCAAGTTCCCCAATGTCTTCTTCTAATTAACTAATCAAACCTATGAGCTTGTTTGCGCTGATGATCTGCTGGTTGTTTGAGGAACAGTACCCGATTTATGACTCATTCATTCCATCCATTGAAATCATCAACACCCGTGATTAAGCTAATCAGTCCACCTTAACATGTTTAACTAATTCAAAACTTAATTAATATTTTGGGTTCAGGAATTGCTTTTGAGCTGGCTGGCCATATATGACCACTTGGTCCTTCAACATTAAGTCAGTAGCATGTTTCTGCGTTATGCAGAAGTGTAACCCACGAGAAAAACTTGGGTCGCGAGTGCTCATATCATGTGTCAGGTATTGTCTAGTTAAAACATATCACGCAAAGTAGAGCTATCTTTAAACTAGGATGGGCTCTAGCCAAGTGCAGAAAATTTTAAACATTGAAATTTGATGCTAAATTTCAAGGAGTCCGCTCCATTTGTTGGAAATTAGGTCACCTCAACCAGTAAAAATTGGCAAACTCCACTCTAGTAGCTCTAAGAAAAAAGTCAATAAACCATCCATACATAACATATGGAAAAAAAAAAAAAAAAAAAAAAAAAAAAACACCCCATTTTGATTTTCATTCATAGTTTTGCGCTTGATGTCACTTTCAAATTTTATAATGCATGATAAGTTTTACTATACGGTACTTATCACTCAAATGGTCGGTGCATGACAAAAACACTGTGACACAAATTTTTCTCATAACCCACATATCACAATGATTTAATGATGCATATGAAAAGCTAGAAACAAAGTTATATTTCGAAGAACACAAAGGTTGGCCTAAAAGAAAGGGAAAGAAACAAACATACATTTTGATGTGCTCAGAGGTTGACCTGGGGTCTTCCTAACCAAAAAAACTAAGGGGGAGGTCAGATTTTGCCACCTGCATTGAAGTAAAGAACTAAAATGGATGGATATATCATATATGAACATGCTATATGCATGTACTAGTATTGTACTATAATTTGCTTCTTGATTGATATATTATTGTATTGAAGGGAATCTCATGCCATGGGAACCGACAAGGAATCTACATCTCTCCAGTATAACTTGGGGTATATACGGTTGCATATTTGTATTGGGTGAATTGTTTAATTATTGGATCGGAGTTGACAATAATTAAGTTCAAGAACCAATATATTATTCCGTATACGTCCATATATATTTGTGTAAATCGGCCAATAATGGAGTGCTTTGACTTGGGTTAATATAAAATGGCTCTTACCATGTTGCTCTCGTCACCCTCCATTCTCCATCAATGTACAAAGCCAAATTTTATGAATTGGAAAATTTGAGTTCATAATCTCTTCCAATATTGAAATCTAATATTGAGAAGAGAAATATTATTAGACTGTTATATTACGAATTAGTGATTGAATGAATTTAAACCATCTAAAGAAAATGAGGATAGTCAAATTTGGACGTTTGGGTATTCATGCATTCAACATAAATATGCACAACTCTATTGTATTTTGGGCCAGTTTAGGATTGTTGTCACTTTTTTAAAAAGATGTTTTTGCTATGTTTTGAAAATATTCAACTATGAAATAAAGCAGTTTCATGTTTGGTAAATAATGTTGTTAAAGTATTGTTAGTGTAAAAAGCAGTGTCAAAACCATTTGGTAAATTTTATTATAAAACTATTGTAACTGTGAATGATGACAAATAGACATGATGCTGAAAGTGTTATGTGCTAATCATATGGTGGTGGTGGTCTAACTACAAATACTAATTAACCTATTTTGTCAAGTACCAATCTCTACACATGTCGCAATGGACCCCAAATAAAAGAAAAACTAGAAAACAAATTGCTTAATAAAATGATATACGTAACATAGCCAACAAATGCATGACTGGTATTACCACTTTCAACCTTTTATTTACATTTGCTTGTTCCCGCTTGACCCAACCTTGGTTTCACATTGTAACGACATCATTTCCAACTTAATACGTTACGATATCCAATTTAACTTGTACTTTTACATTATACCGATATAATTTTCAATTTAATATGTTACGACATTCAATAATGTAATTTTAAGTAAAAAATTCAATGCAACGTAAGATATTTGTTTTCGACACTCAGTCCAATTTGACCATAATACTATTCAAAAATGAACAATGAAGCTTGCAACATTAGCAACTGACAATTATTCATATATGCGCGTAAAATTTTTACTTCTTAAAAAATCAATACAACATAAGATATTTATTTTCTACACTCAATCCATTCCGACCCTAATACATATTTGAAAATGAACAATAAAACTTGCAACATCAACAACTGACAATTATTCATATATATATATATGCAAATAACTGTGTCTCCAATTTTATCTTGAACTTGCCTCTCATTCAAAAACACAATAAATAAATAAAACGTAGAGAGAAAAACTGATGTTTTAACTCTCTTTGACCTATCTCTCTGCCGTCCCGTAGGTCTGAGATTAGCGTCCCCGAAGAATGCGCGTGCTTCTCTTTCAGAAACATGCAGGCCTCTGGATATTATAATAGAATTGTGATCCAATCATGCAACTGTTTATTAGGTCACTTATGACGTAATTCATTGAATCCGTAATTTATGCTCTCCATCAAAGTAACATACACTTATAAGAGAAGGGTCACTGTCTTTGTCAAAGGATTGCCATGCTGACTTTCCACATCCATCTGTTGACTTTCTGCTTGCGACTTCATCTACAAAAATCCTGGCCATGGATTTAGTTGACTTTATTGAGCAACTATCACTTCCATTCGTTGGTCATGAGGGATTTACAAATTGGAACAATTATCCATACGAAGAGCTTGCAGTTAAAGTGATAAAGAGCAGTTATTCATGCATTTGAAGTTTTGTGTTCGAATTTCTTTATCTCAATATCGCTTGTATATAAAAAAAAAACCAATTCTGTTTTTTCAATCAATAGGGATTCTTTTTTTATGTGTGACTTGTAGGTACACAAAATGAATCTTTAGTGGGTCTAATTAAGAGGTAAAAATTTGCTTTGAAAAAAATAATTAACAGTACAAAGTTAAGGCATGCATTGGTAAAGTAGTAATGACTTCTAAAATTGCCTGGTCATGCTGTGTTTTTTTTCTAATCCTAAAACTAAAATCATAGTTAAATGCGTTAATTTCTGTTTAAAAATGGGTATACATATCCTTAATCATACAAGTTTTTAGTACTCACATATTAGTAATGATTCACCATCAGATACAACAAATTAATAGAAAATAAAAATATGGCATGCACCTCACATGCAAGTTATATAAGAAAATAAAAATATCTGTCTCAAAAGAATATATAAAATGATAATAATTGTGATGAAGATCAAGTTTACCATTTGAAAGCTATTTATAGATGTAAACATGTCTCTTCGCTTGCTTGAAGTTTTCTAATGCTAAATTCTAAAGTGTCTGTTTAAACTTTAAACCAACAAATTCATCCTTTTAACTATCACCACATCTTAAATTAACTGTTCGTATGTGTCCTTTCTTAATTTAGCATATATAAATTTTTGTTGTTGTTGTTGAAGTTAGGAAGGAGAGGAGGAAAACTCACACGCACGAATACCATGTGGGCTTAAACCGAGAACCACTAATAAAGTGCCAGAAAACTCGTGATCAAAGCCTCTGTGCCATGTTGAGAGACATGCCTTTGGTGTAAATTTTTTTAGGGCAACTCTTTGTCTTATTTTTATAGTGAGTAATATATATAATTATTTGTATGAAAACAAATATACACTTTCTAATAAAGATGTGGCGCCTATGATACAAATATAGTTGTGTATTTGATTCGAGTACATTTGTGTGTGCTTGGATTGATGAATCACAGTGTTATTTGTCAGTTCATATAACATGTTATGTTATCGAACTCGAATTTAGACAATCCATTTAAATAATAAGGTACCTAATCAACAATTTACAATTCAAATTCATAAAGTAACAACATAATATGTGAAATTGTATAATAGGGAACCAAAGGCCGGGTGCCCTAAATGAACTCACCCAACCATGTTTCTTTGCCCTAGAAGACCCCATGAGGTGGTGAAGCCTTTTAGTGTTATCCAACCAACACACAAGACATTCTCAGTGTAAAATTTGCAATTGAAAGTGAAAGAAAGCGAACGTAGTGGCTCAGTGGGTAGCAAACAAATCAAGATTGAGCAAGCCTTAATTTATTTAATTCAAATTAATAAAAACCCATCTCTCTCTCTCTCTCTCTCTATTTTTTTTGTTTGTTTTGGACTGATTAAATCCCATCTCTTTCTCGCCAAAAAAATTTGAAGTAAGTTGAGCTGAGCCGGTCGAGCCGGCAAGATTGAGGTGGCAAGGATGCTGATATGGTGAAAAAGCAGGGCAGTCAAACTCTGAGAGGAAGCTTTTGAACTGTATGCAGCAGCTGAATCGTAAGTGACACAAACAAAGGCTTCATGTGTTGTCGAGTTTAATCTGTATATGGTTAAAGCTTTGTCCAAAAGCCCTTTTCGCAACAGAGCTTTCACTTTGATGATTTCTACGCGAATTTAAGTGGTCGCTCTCCTGAAGTAATTGGTTGTCGGGAGCTTCATTTTGCTGCCATGCACTTGTTTTCTCTCATATCTCCACTTTTTTCCATTATACTTTTTTATTTTCAACACTTTCCCAATCCAAGATTTTTATTATTTTTATTTTTTTGTATTCTCACGGAGGATGAATGTACGTGAGTTTAATTACGTAATACATGTAGATTGCGTATAAAGTTTTAATCAATATGAGAGAAGAGTTTTGAACTTCTTCTTTTTTAGTACAAGCGAAGCAATAGTTTAAACTAGATAGATAGAAAGAGGATTTCTCATACACACACACAACTATGATGTCGTGAAGATTCAAACTTTAAACATCTGGTCTGCAAGTTAAAACTCTTTTTCATTAAGATAGACCCTGTTGGCAAAATAGTTTTGAACTTAATATCTCATCAAATATTACAAAGAAAATATTACTAAACTACAAATTAATTGAGAATTTACTAATGACAGTCCCGATCTCTTGGACCACAAGAGTCCAAGAGATTGTGGTCACTCACCGTTGGATATTAATCCAATGGTTCAAAAAAGTTTTTTAAAAGGAGTGCAAGAGTGAGTGAACCATTGAATTTACATCCAACGGTGAGTGACCACAAATCTCTTGAACCCCTGTAGTCCAAGAGATCAAGACTGTTACTAATGATTATGTATATAGGATTTATCCTAAATCTCTTTGTACCCACTACTCAAATTGGCCTGCCGTTGGGAAGCACATGTTGTTGAGTACATAATCTGACAGAAAATATCTGTTTTGTTTATTGGTGGTACTTTTATCGAAGTTTGAGGAAAAATGTTTTCATTTATCTTGTATATAATACTAGTTAGCTAGACTCCATTGACTGAAGAAAAAGGAACTTGCTAGCTAGACTCCCTCGCACACGGTTTTTTTCTCGGAATTTGAAAAAAGATAAGAAAAAAAAAAGTACACGTTTTTTCTGTTATTGATCTTCTCTTTGTACACGTTTTTGGTATGCTGGTATCATAAAAAGGTACATCATTATTTAAAAATATTGAAATGATAAAAGGTTATGTTATTTTATGTAGAGAATTAGGATTTGAACTGAAGAAATACAGTAATATTTGAATTAGGTAAATTAATTTTTTTGGAAAAAGAAAGGGTTCATTTGATTTAGCTAGTCTCAATATGCAATCTTCTCAACTTCAATAAAAAGAGTTCTTAATCTTAGTTTGAATAAGACATCATTAGTTTCGTGTCGTTTTTTTGCTTAAATTGTCAAATGATGATCAACTTTCTGGAGACTTTTGACAAAAAATAAAGAAAATAAGAAAATAATTATTCAATAAATTAACAAGTACATCTTCACTGTGAATTCACAATGTATACAAATGATAATCATAAGTCTAATGTTCAGTAGAAAAGATGAACTTCCAACAAGTAACAAGAGTACTATTCAAATTAAATGCATGTTTGCATTGTACAACTTTGCGAATGAACATCTAATTTCAGCATCGTTGAAACCCATTTAATATGTGAATATATTTTGTAGAAAAACTAATTGAACCTAATAATGAGTGGAAAGGAAAGAGTTGTATTTGGTGAACATTTAACCTCATCCAATCCGATTACATCAATCAAACCAAAACGATGTCATGAATTTGAATTGAAGTTTAATTCACTAAAAAAAAAGTAGAAAAAAAACTTTTGTTTTCACAAAACCCTGGAGGAATTGTAATTCGCACTTTTATTGTTGCATCATAATGTTTCTCAAATTTTCTTTCCTTAAATTGTGATTGAAAACTATGGATGCAACGAATCTTGTGTTGGCCACACGCATTAATTCAGTAAACTTGGGAAAGAGCCAAGGATTCTCTTATCACTGATTCTTGAGCTATCCCCTCAGCAAAGTGAATCAAGTAAAAATAAATAATTTAATTAAACCAGCAAAGTATCTTTTAGTTAGGCTGCTAGCTAGGAGAGAGCCTATATAATACGTTGAAGTAAAAAATAATAATATTAAAATGAAATGATTAACTAAAAAAGATACTCAAAACCCAATTACTTAATTAAATTAAATTAATTAGGAGGTTGAAAGTTAAGAATGTTAAAACTTAGGGGGCAGCAGAGCAAAAAGTCTTTAAACATATAATTAATCAAGCCTGATTAAGACCTGCAGTGTATAAAACCAAACTGAAGCTTGGGTTGATGATCAGATGAGCCCATCAATTAGTCGATGATTAAACTCTTAATTATTAGCTTACATACTCCAAACTGTCTCTTGCTCTATCTCCTTCTCTCCAATCCCCCTTTAAATCTACCACTTTTTCATCACCCAACTAAGACCCATTAACCCAAGTCGCATGACCCAGTTGCTATTGAGTTCAGCTATGGCTATGGCCATTGATCAAACACTTGGTGGGCATGCGTTCGATCTGGATTTATCTGGGTGCAGCACCACCACCAACAACACCATGTCCTCCGATCACTGGTACGACTGGTCGCCTGTGGTCGACTGGGACGCGCTGCCTCCGACGGACCAGCTCGCCGGCGACGACTTCCACGAGCTCATTGAGTCGATGATGGAGGACCAGGAAGGCACTGAGCTGAACTCGTCGTCGGCGCAGGACGAGGTTCACGAATTAGAAGCGTCTAACGATACCACGTCGTCGGGCGAAATTATGATGCTAACGGAAGAAGACGGAGGCGCTAACGGCGAGGACTCGAAGGGGCTTCGGCTGGTCCATCTGCTGATGGCGGTGGCTGAGGCCCTGACCGGCGCAAACAAGAGCCGAGATCTGGCTCGGGTGATATTGGTTCGGCTCAAGGAGTTAGTCTCTCCAACTGACGGTACTAACATGGAGAGGTTGGCAGCGTATTTTACTGAGGCCCTCCAGGGTTTGCTAGAAGGCGCCGGGGGTGTTCAGGGTAAGCATTTGATTGGGAATGGGACCCACCGAGATCATGGACACCATCCGACGGACGTGATCGCTGCGTTTCAGCTGCTCCAGGATATGTCGCCATATGTTAAGTTTGGGCACTTCACAGCCAATCAGGCGATTCTAGAGGCTGTGGTCCATGATAGGCGGGTCCATGTTCTGGACTATGACATCATGGAGGGGATCCAATGGGCCTCTTTGATGCAGGCCTTGGTATCTAGGAAGGATGGCCCACCAACCCCGCATCTTAGGATCACGGCGTTGTCGAGGGGTGGGAGTGGGAGTGGGAGGAGATCAATCGGGACCATCCAAGAGACGGGCCGCCGTTTGACCGCATTTGCCGCCTCAATTGGTCAACCGTTTTCGTTTCATCAATGTAGGTTGGATTCAGATGAGACATTTCGACCGTCTGCTCTCAAGTTGGTCAAAGGAGAGGCCTTAGTGATCAATTGCATGCTAAACCTCCCACATTTTGGTTACCGGTCTCCGGATTCGATTGCTTCCTTTTTATCCGGAGCCAAGACCCTAAACCCGAGGCTGGTAACTTTGGTAGAAGAAGAGGTCCGGCCCACGGGAGACGGAGGCTTTGTGGCCCGTTTCATGGACTCATTGTACCACTACTCAGCTGTATACGACTCACTCGAGGCCGGCTTCCCAATGCAAAGTCGTGCTCGGGCCTTAGTAGAGAGAGTGTTCTTGGGGCCCCGAATAGCCGGGTCATTGGCCCGAATATATCGTGCCAACGGGGAGGTGGGTTGCTCTTGGTCGGAGTGGTTAGGCGCGGTAGGGTTTAAGCCAATGCCAATAAGCTTTGCCAATCATTGTCAGGCAAAGCTCCTGTTGGGTTTATTTAATGATGGTTATAGGGTGGAGGAGGTGAGCAATCATAGGCTGGTTTTAGGTTGGAAGTCCCGTTGTTTACTATCAGCTTCTATTTGGACGTCACCCTCAGAATCTGATTTTGTCAATTAGCTTCTTCGACTTCTTTATTTGCTCTTCAGCCCCCTTTTTTTTTTTTCTTTTTTTTCTTTTCTCTCTCACTGATCTTTCTTCTTTCCAAATTTAGCTCCCAGTCCCTAGAACCCTCAACTTGGTTTTCAAATTGTAGCAAAGTTTTGAACCAAATGTTGGTCAAAATTGTAACCAAACATAATTTTGGGATTTCGTTTCAAGCCAATGTAGTTGAGCTCTTTTAAGTGTGTCTTACGTTGTTGTGTTTGGGACTTTTTAAAGTTTCAAGAAAAAGAATATGGTTCTCTTGAGAATGATGTGAAGGACATTTGTAAATATAAATAAATGGCAGTTGCCCAATGTACTTGTAAATATAAGGTATGTTTTCAAAGCTTGTTATACATGTAGCTTCGCAAGTTAGATATGCATGTTCAATGTTATTATTAGTTGTTCACGTTAATAAAGAACTAATTTGTTAGTCTCTGAAAGGAAAGTAAATAATCTTTGTCTCTTTAGTTGATTTTCCTTAAAATACTACTAACAAACATTCCCACACACAGATCTTGCAAATAATTAAGCTAGTAAAACATTGCTCTCCATATTCTATCATCCCAATGGGTTAATATTCTATTTCATTCCTGTCAGCTTTGGTCATTTACTATTGACTTCAAATCTCCCCGTGTACTTCCATGTTCACATTAGGGCCAGATAACTTATCCCCTGTGTTTGTGTGTAAGTATATCTGTGTTTTTCTTTTTCTTGAAAAATTCATTTTTGATTTGGCCTTTAGCCCACAAAAAGAGTTTTTCTTTAGCAAACACATAACTAAGAACCAGTGAAACAAATTTATTTATTTATTTTTAAAGTACAAGCGATAGTTTAAATTATAAGGCCAAGTAACCATGGGGGTTCAAATCTGAAACTTCTGATCTACAAGTTAAGACTATTTTCCCATAGACTGAACTGAACCCCATATTGGCCATATTTTAAAAATAAAAATAAAGAAAAGTGAGCAAGTGGGATGAAGCTTCAAATGGCAAAATTTGAAAATAAAACTGAGTTTTGAACCTAGACACACAAGAAAATAAAAGTAAATAAAGATTGATACAACTAACATAGGTGCTGGTGGTTGGCACATACCAATCTCTTCCATGTGTAAGCCATCCCTAATTATGGGACAAATAACGTAGGCAAAGGAAGATTATTCTCCAGAATATGCATTTAAACAAATTTAACTTTTGGATTTTCATGGCACTTGAGTAAGGTACATGACAAAAATAGCTTGAGATGCTCTCTTAGTCTCTCACCATCCAAACGTTATATTTTATATAGGCCGATGTCGTAAGACGTCACCAGAAAATTGTTCACCTGGACAATTGTTCAGAGAGCCTGAGACATTGCAGTGCGCAATCTCCATAGATTAATGGCAAGTAGGGGAAGTTAAATAACATATATTGTTGACGTCAAATTTTCGTCAACTGTAGATGACAACAACCCTAAAGTACAACGTACATATAGCCCTCTGCCCCCATTAACAACTCAAAAGATGTGTGGTGTAACTGACATTTAGGTTTTGCATGCAAATAAGTATCTTGAGAGCATGGTGACAAAGTGCATAGTACCAAAGCAAGGGGGAAATTGGTATACAAATGATGGGTTTTGATGCTGTTTGTTTTGAGGGAATGCATGTGGATTTCACTCCAAAACAAGGCTCCAAGTGTGCTTCCGACTTGGGGGGCTGAGCTCAAACGGAGGTTGAGATGCTAATATATGTTATGGGGCTGAGGTCGATGAAAGTTGAATGACTAACGTACCGATCTAATGCCGATGTCGATCTATAAAAGTGATCTCAGTACTTTTTTGTTTGGATGATTCTTAATACGAAAGATATAATACGTGTAAGGAAAATACAAATGGTCTTATTTTTATATAAATGATAAAAATGAAGCAAATTCTTTTAATCACTAGAGCTACAAATATCTTGCATGAACCTTTTGTCGTATTAACTATTTTAAGTTAGAATATAATACCTTATTGAAATGATGATGTGTAAATGCCTTAAACATTACCTTTTTTTTTTTTTCTTCTTCTTCTTCTTCACATGTTCAAGTGAGGTGGAGGACGAGGATCGACTGTATAATGAGTCATGTGGATGCAATTAAGTATTCTATCATTAATGATATAATCCCCACATCTTAACATTAATGCTATGCAAAACATAATAAAATACATGCGTACACTTGGTTATGTATAAAGAAATAAATTATACACATCCTCTTCAATAATACACAAATTAAGTGATTCTAATTTCTACACACGCACCTATATTACAGGCCATGAGCCCAATGTTTAAAAATGATCTAATCTATCGAGAAAGACAAATTTTATATTCAAAACCCAATATTTATAGATTATTTTAGTAACAAATTGCAAGATTGTTATTCAAATCTAATTAGCTATGACGTTGTTTGGGCTAGATACACATGATGAAACTCGTTTAGGCATTAGAGAAAATATAAAACCCAATGTAGGGACTGTTCATTCATATATTATTGGGCTTTGCCCTCCTTTCAACCAAAAATAAAATAAATACTTAACTCCATCTATTCATTATTAGGGCCTAGCACCGCAAGAAAGATAGAAGAAACCTTTTTATGTGATAATGAAACGAACTTTGCCCCTTTAAAATGCCTAGGGAGAGAGAGATACCATTAACGTCTCACTGCAGAATCGTAGTAGTACCTACTACTTACTATATATGACTAGTTATTATTGCAGGGTCAGTGACGGAGCTAGGATTCTTAGTATTGAGGGGTTAAAATTTTAAAATCACTTACATATAGTTTTTTCATCTTCAACTGGGAAGGGCATCACTAATCTAATTGCAATAATTATATTACTATATCATATATTTTATAATATATTATAAGAGATTAAAAATTAAATAGGGGGCCAAGGCCATGATAGGCCTTGCTATGGCTCCGCCCCTGACAGGGGCCACCTTTTGAGAGTTGCTGCTAAACAAGTTTTCAAGGTCACTCTCTCCGATCGAACGGACGGTTGACGAAGAAATTTTAATCTTTGTTTCGTTTAATACATAAACATGATACTACTAAATCAAAAATTAACATAAATAAAACTAAACGACTAAGATCGAGCTAATTATTCATATGGATTTAGTTTGGGAGGTTATATTTTGTTATAAATACTTTGCTTCACTTGTAAACTGATTAAGAGGAAAATGTCAGAGCTAAGGATTCATCTTCTCTCTAATTTTCTATGTATGTATTTTCATTTTGTTCACTTTGCTTACCATATCTGTCATCGTTTCAGAGCAGGAACTGCTTGCGCCACGTACCTAGGAGTCTAGGACCTATCCATCAACAATTTTGAAACAAGACAAAGTTGCCCAACCAAGTCCAAACAAAACTAGACTTGCCTGTGCTGCCAGTCTCAGTTGTAGGCCGTCGTAGGCCAAATGAGTTCGAGGCCTATGACCTTGTCTTGTAAATGGTTGGTTTTCCTTAATCTCAGGCCCAAAGAAAAAGAAAATGGACGCTTGTCATTTCTTGGCTTTGGGTGGGCAGGTGAGATTTCCTAATCATATGAGATATGCGTCACTAATTTTGTACAAGAAGAAATTTTAAACAAATTTATGTTATTTTAAGATATTGTTTAAAATTGGATTGACATTTTGCTTTTAATTGGGACCACATACTACAACCCTATACTGTTTGCCATAGAAATTGAAGCCTTGTAAACTAATGTTCTTTTAAAATAACCTAAATTAAATTGTAATCAATTTCGACGATCCATGACGTTGTTTTAAAAATATTTTATTCTATGAAAAAAAAATCGAGCCTAGCAGCATCGGCTTGCAACTCCATAGAGCATTAAAATGGCTGATTTATATGAGTGAAATGTAACTAACGGTATATTTGACAGGAAAAACAAGTCATTTGGGATTATAAAAGCATTTTCTATCTAAAGTAGTGTCGAACGGACTCTAAATGAGGTGTGATAGTCTTCATTTTGTTCGTTTTGGTGAAGTCGGACAAAGTACGCTCTTGTATTGTACCCGCTTGTTAGAAGGCCCATAACCACAATGGGTTGGTAGCAAACCTCAAAAATTGAATTATCTATTCACGCATAGCAGCATGATCCATGCGTACCCAATAAAAATTCATAATAGTCGACTAAATTTACGGCATTGGATTTGGGCCAGTGACTATGAAACCATTCCCGGCAAACCCAAAAATCTCTCTCACAAAAATAGTCGTTCACCTCTGACTCTCACCGTCGCTTAGAATAGAAACCCTTTCACTTTTGGAGACTCTGTTTGCCTTCATTGCCATTGTGTCTTTTTGTCATGCAGATTCAATGCACCTGGCCAGCCAATGAAATGCGCTTCGGCTCTTCCTCGTTGATAAATTTGTCCAAGCATTTGTACGCAGACTTTAGATTCGTTAAGACTAAAACAGGAGCCACTCCTCGCCCATCTTTCTCAGCCGCCATGTCCACCGTTTCCACCCAGAACGATGTCGTTTCAGGTCAAAGCGAGTCGATCCAGAAGACCCAGCAGCCTTTACAGGTATGTCATGGACCCAATTTGTGCTTAATTTCATGGCGTACTGTAAATGGTAGTGGTTTGAATGGAATTGGGTTTTGGGGCATTTAGTTATTGGGCAATTTACACATGGCCAAAAGGCTTCATTTTTAGTTTTATTTTTTATTTTTTATAGCTTGGATGAGATGCCTTAGGTATGTAGAAATTCATAGGTTTTCTTATGATCTGCAGTAGGATCTGTCTGGTGAACTTGATTTTTGTTTACAATTTACTCAATGCTTGTAGAATGACTGTCAGGCTGTAGCCACTGTACTGCAATGTCTTACTATTTTTTGTTACATTTTCTTAATTTTCTTAATTTTGAGTGTTTTTAAAAGAAATGTAGAGAAAAATAAGTGATGTGAGGCTGCTTAAGAAACCACCTGAAACTCAATTGTAAGGAATTGACAGCAATCCAAGTATGTTTTGTAACTTAATCCTGCTGAAGCAATGATAATAAATAATAGTAATGTAATTACATGATGCACTTATATTATAATATAAGTTTACCATTGGATAATGGGTTATAACTTATCAGTGATGTATATTCTTAATGTGACAGAGTCGAAGACTCCATTTTTAATCCCAAGTGAATGAAGTGCCTGTTCTGTCAACTGTAAGGTCAAATGTGTTGAGTAAAAACTAAACAGCGTTGGAAATAATAAAAATAAAGCATTAAGTTAAGATGACAATTAGTGGTCACTAATTAGAGTTATAGTGCCGTCATTCTGGGTTTTACAAATACGTTATAATACAGCTGCTTTGATATTAGAGGGTGGAGTTTTATGCCTCCTAATTTGTTAGTATGCAACTTGGTGAGTTTTTATCTTCTTTTGCTTATTCTTATAGGCTATCCCTCTTTTTTTCCATCCCTTTTTCCTGCCTTTTGGACTTCAGTTGTCCTCTATGAAGACTTTAGTCTTGCCTCATACAGTATATTCAGTTGTTGCTTTTTCTATCTATATATCAGTCCATGGCTGCTTCCAAAAGCTTTTGACATGTCTGTAGTGCCAAGTAATTGGCTGGGGATCCTGGGTGACAATGTCATGGGAAAAGTGGTATCCAACTGAGGTGAAAATATAGGCGGTGATCATTGACTTATACCATGTCTGTTTTGATCCGGCATGTTGCATATTCATATATGATTGAGCTACATTTGTATGTACTACATCCTCAAGTTGATCAACAGTTGCAGAGTGTAAGTCTCCCTAATGTTTTGGTCTTTGTTTGTCAGGTGGCAAAGCGCTTAGAAAAATTCAAGACGACAATCTTCACACAAATGAGTAGTCTCGCCATTAAATATGGAGCAATAAACCTTGGGCAAGGCTTCCCCAACTTTGATGGTCCTGAGTTTGTGAAGGAAGCAGCAATTCAGGCCATCATAGATGGGAAGAATCAATATGCTCGTGGATATGGGGTTCCGGACTTAAACTCTGCCATTGCTGAGCGATTCAAGAAAGATACTGGACTTGTTGTGGACCCTGAGAAGGAAATTACAGTTACCTCTGGCTGCACCGAGGCAATTGCGGCAACTATGCTGGGCTTGATAAATCCTGGTGATGAGGTTATACTCTTTGCTCCTTTTTATGATTCTTATGAAGCCACTCTATCCATGGCTGGTGCTAAAGTAAAAGGCATCACCTTACGCCCTCCGGATTTTTCTGTCCCCATTGATGAGCTCAAGTCCGCAATCTCAAAGAATACTCGTGCAATTCTTCTAAATAGTCCTCATAACCCTACTGGAAAAATGTTCACTCGAGAGGAACTCAATGAAATTGCATCTCTCTGCATTGAAAATGATGTGTTGGTGTTCACTGATGAAGTTTACGATAAGTTGGCTTTTGAAATGGATCACATTTCACTGGCCTCTCTTCCTGGGATGTATGAGCGCACGGTAACCATGAATTCCTTGGGGAAAACATTCTCCCTGACCGGATGGAAGATCGGTTGGGCTATAGCTCCCCCACACCTGACATGGGGAGTGCGGCAGGCGCACTCTTATCTCACTTTCGCTACGTCCACTCCAATGCAGTGGGCTGCTGCAACAGCTCTCAGAGCCCCAGACTCCTACTATGTGGAGCTGAAAAGAGATTACCAGGCAAAGAAGGCGATTTTGGTGGAAGGATTGAAGGCTGTAGGTTTCAAAGTGTATCCATCAAGTGGCACCTACTTTGTGGTTGTAGATCACACTCCTTTTGGACTGGAAAATGATGTTGCTTTCTGTGAGTATCTGATCAAGGAAGTTGGGGTGGTGGCAATCCCAACCAGTGTGTTTTACTTAAACCCAGAAGATGGAAAGAATCTAGTAAGATTTACCTTCTGCAAAGATGAAGGAACTCTTAGGGCTGCAGTTGACAGAATGAAGGAGAAGTTGAGAAAATAATTCAAAGGCGCCCGGTTAGAATAAGTGAAAACTCAGATTTGTAATCAAGTATTTGAACTGAAAGCAAGTGTCCTTCTGCCCTGCTATTTGAACTCATGTTTTCTAGACATCTGATTAATAAGATTATTTAGTTGTGTAGCGTTTTACTGGCATATGTGGTTTTTTCGCTGGAAATTTGGTATTTTCTTTTATACAGAGTATAGGGTGTGTACAAGATACCATTTACAACGGGCAAATATACCACAACAAAACTACACTAGCACTAGCACAACGCTGTAATTAACTACCTTACACTAATGGTTGTGAAATCATTTTTTAAAATTGTTTGTTTGAAATCGTCACTTTAAATTCGTTAATTATTTTGAAAAAGGAAAATTGTATACAACCCACGGTAGTAACTCAAGTCCAACACGATTCCAAACAAAAAAAAAAAAAGAAAAAAAAAAAGAGTCCAATAAGATTTCAAAAATTCCAAATATTATTGTGATTCCGTCTCATCCTGATTTTGATAGGATAGAAATTTCGTCCAAAAGAACAACTCCAAGCCCAAGTTTTCGAGTCCATAAAAGAATTTAAAAGAATTAAATACTATTTACTAAGTAATTTCTGAAATTAATTAAAGTATTTAAATACTAATTATTCACTAAAGAAATAATAATTAAAAAATAATTTCTAATTAAAGTAATTAAATAAAGCTAAGATATTACTTAATTATAAATATTAAACTAAACAAACTAACCAAAAGTTTTTTTAAAAGCCCACAAAATAATTTAAAATAATTAATTACTATATATATTGAGTAATTTGTGAAATTAATTAAAATATTTAAATACTAATTGAAATATAATTAGTAATTAAAGTAATTAAATAAAGCTAAGATAAAAATACTAATTTTTAAAATAAATAAAAAATAAATATTCGATGTATAACCGCACGGCTATACTATTAATACTGGAATATATTTAAAGAATCTGGCCGAACTGCTATACTGTTAAAATATTGGAATATATTAAAGCGTATAGCCGTGCGGCTATACTATTACAATATTCGAATACATTTAACGCGTATCGCCGCGCGGCTGTAATATTTAAATATTCGAATATACTTAAAGTATATAGCCGCTCGGCTATACTATTACAATATTCGAATATATTTAAAGAGTATAGCCGGGCGGCTGTACTATTTAAATATTCGAATAAATTTCACGCGTATAGCCGCGCGGCTATACTATTTAAATATTCAAAGCGTATAAAATGGCAGCAAATAACAGCCAAATAAAACTTAATCAACCGCAGCTAACCCGAAAACAGCATCTCATTCCATTCGCTCTTCATTACAACTTTCCTTTCCATTCCATTCTTTTCAAAAATCCCAAAATAATAAAATAATCAGGAACAAATCTCCAATTACAGATTTGACAGCATTGAACATTGCTTCTAAAGCATCTGGATTATTAGACTTTTGGCTCACACGTCGTATAATTGCCAGCGCCCCAACCCTTCTGCCTTCATCTGCATGCCCAGCCTGTGGCAATGCCACTGAAATAATTTCGACCGCATACTTGCTTAAATCAAGGTTGACTGAATTCAAGAGAATCCCAACAGATTCCAGTACAATCCCAGGGTTACGTTTCAGCATTTTAACAGCAGATGGAGGCACAATGTTTTGGAAATCTTCATGTAACTTATGTCTAAAAAGTGGATGAAAAGCTACACTAAGAGTAAGACCCTTAGCTGGCTTTTCCCTTGCATTTAAAATTGCCCTAAGATATATATCCAGAAGCGTTGGCTGTGAAAAGCAAAGGATCAGTTAAAAACTTTGGCACATAAAAATTACATCAAATCAATTTGAAGAAGAAAAAAAACAGAATAAATATCCCCTTTCATACATGATCATGAGACAAATAATCTCTCACCTTGCATTGCTCAAACAAAGAAGATGATTTGCTTGAGGTACTGGAGAACTCCATCAACAACCATACAAACTCAGGACTATCTTTGTATGGGATACGTGCATCTTTAAGTTCCTCTATGTACATTTTGTAAATGTCTGGTGACCGGAAAGGAAACAAGAAATATGAAATGCTATGAGCAAATAAGAATGTAAATTAGAGAAGGTTCAACGGGCTAAACCTGAGAAAATAAGTGACCAAATGTCTTCTTGCAAGCCCTTCGCTCACGGAAAGATCTTTGCATAACAATATGAATTAATGATGCATGCACTGTGGCAACTTTACACAATGCATTCTTTGAGACTGTAGCAAACTTACTCTTACTGAAAAGAAGACATGACCACTGGAGAAGTCTGTAGCAGCCAACATGTGATTGCACCCTTACTTGTCGTTCCATGACCTGAACAAGGGCTGCTGCAAAAAATTTCATTGTAAACCTTTTGTAATGATGCCATCAACAGGTTTCCTTGACCCACGATCATCATAAATGTACAAAAGCAATGCAGGCTCTGTATCCATTTCTGCAGAATTCAAAATGACAAGTAATTTAAGAACATGTGCAAATGATCAGCCCATATCAAAACTGAAAAATATTATGTAATACTCAGTAAGCTCAATCTAAACGTGGTATCGAATTATCTAAGGCCCAGTAGTTTTAAATGTCAAATGCATTAATATTCAAAAAGAAAACGTAACTTTTTGTTTCTCAAAGATATAATTGACATAAAAAGCATTAGTTCCATATAGCATTTCCGGAAAGAAACTATTATTTATAAAAACGAAGAAAATTGATGTCCCAAATTAACAGAGCTGATGAATTTTCTAGAGCAATAAGGAGGGAATTATGCATTACCTGATTTTTTTATATATAAAATAATGAAGAGGAAGGTTTATGGTTAGGGTTCGAGGGTTTAGGCTTATGGTTAGGGGTCGAGTTACGTGAAAAACAAAACCAAAAACAAAAAAATCGTAGGTTTATTTAGGGTAATTATATTTGAAAAAAATAAAAGCATTTTATTCAACTTGTACAGATTCTAGAGGCATTTTGACTCGAAATAGGAGTTAAAACCCTTATGTGCACATCCTAAAGGCAGTTTAAATCCAAATAGGAGTTAAAACATTTATATCCTAGTACTTATTGGACCTGGATTAATTTGCCTCCCAAAAACCCTTATAAATACATAAATCACAACCCACTTTTTTCAAGAAGTTATAAGATTAGTAAAGAAGAAACTTGATCGAGAGAGAAATTCACAAACTCCAACCATGGCGAAGGAACAGCAACCTGAGGTCCTAAAAGTGCTGGACGTAGCCAAAACCCAATTCTACCACTTCACTGCGGTTGTGATCTCCGGCATGGGCTTCTTCACCGATTCTTATGACCTTTTTTGCATCTCACTCGTCACCAAACTCCTCGGGCGCATTTACTACCACGTCGAGGGCTCAGCAAAGCCCGGCAGCCTACCGCCAAACGTGGCAGCCGCAGTCAATGGAGTTGCCCTATGTGGTACCCTAGCCGGCCAGCTCTTCTTCGGGTGGCTCGGGGACAAGCTCGGGCGTAAGGGCGCTTATGGCATAACCCTAATGCTCATGGTGGGTTGTTCCATTGGCTCTGGCCTCTCTTTTGGTAGCTCCCCAACTTCTGTCATAGCCACTCTTTGCTTTTTCCGATTTTGGCTAGGTTTTGGCATTGGTGGCGACTACCCGCTTTCGGCGACAATTATGTCGGAGTATGCCAATAAAAAGACTCGCGGGGCGTTTATAGCGTCGGTTTTTGCAATGCAAGGGTTTGGGATTTTGGCTGGTGGGATGGTGGCTATTGTTGTTTCTTCTATCTTTCGCGCCCTATACCATGCTGACCCCTACTCAGTTGATCCGATTGGATCGACTGTGTCTCAGGCAGATTACGTATGGAGGATTATTCTCATGTTTGGAGCAATTCCTGCCGCATTGACTTTCTATTCACGGATGAAAATGCCGGAGACCCCTCGTTACACTGCCTTGGTAGCCAAGGATCAAACCAAGGCTTGCCAAGACATGGCCAAAGTGTTGAATGTTGAGATCAAAGAGAAACAAGAACTAGCGCAGCCACAAAACAACAGGTCCTCGAAGTTTGCTCTATTTTCCAAAGAGTTTCTTAGGAGACATGGGCTACATTTATTGGGCACGGCCTCCACATGGTTCTTGCTAGACATTGCTTACTATAGCCAAAACCTTTTCCAAAAGGACATCTTCAGCGCTGTGGGATGGTTGCCATCAGCAAGCTCTATGAGTGCCCTAGATGAGCTTTACAAAATTGCTAGGGCACAAACCCTAATAGCCCTATGTGGCACAGTTCCCGGGTACTGGGTCACGGTCTTCCTAATCGATCACATTGGCCGATTTGCAATTCAGCTAATTGGGTTTTTCTTCATGACTGTTTTCATGTTTGTCTTGGCAATTCCATACCATCATTGGACTAGACCTGAAAACAACATTGGATTTATTGTCATATATGGCCTAACATTTTTCTTTGCCAATTTTGGACCCAATAGTACAACATTTGTTATACCGGCAGAGATTTTCCCAGCAAGGTTCCGATCCACGTGCCATGGGATTTCAGCAGCTGCAGGCAAGGCGGGGGCGATAATTGGGGCATTTGGGTTCTTGTATGCATCACAAAATCAAGACAAGGCTAAGACTGATGCAGGGTATCCGCCTGGCATTGGAATGAGGAATTCTCTCATTGTGCTTGGTGTGATCAGCATTTTGGGGTTCTTCTTTACGTTTTTGGTGCCGGAGTCCAAGGGAAAATCGTTGGAGGAGATGTCAAGAGAGAATGAAGATGAAGGTGATCAAGTGCAGCCCAACAGAGTTGAGGTTACTGTTTAGGAATGCAGTGTATTAGGGTTCGATATTTGTTCTTTTTTTCCCCCCTTAGTTTTGCTCTAGTTTCCTTTTGTTCTCAATAATTTGATTGCACAGCTAGAGTAGTATTTTTGAAGTTAGAATTAATGAATGCAAGTCTTTATTTTATTTTTTATATGATGTTAATTGTCCAACAAGTCATGAAATTTTTATTTTCTAACGTCAAGAACCAAAGTTATCGCTAACGAAAGTTACAATTTCGTATCAAACAATCTTGAAGCATCTATTTATTCGGTCAAAAGATATGGTCTATCTCTGAACAACCAATGCCAGATGAACCAGAGTCTAGCGGAAAGTACTATAGCTGATTACTGCTGCTCGCAGACTTCATAATGAAATGTCTGATTTTGTGTGTGTTTATTTATACACACAAATTTGGACCACCACAACCTTTGACCAAAAACAACCTTTGATTGTGTGTAAGTAAAATAAACCTTTTTATATTATTTGAAATTTCCTTACCCATAAATGAAATGAACCTCATAGACAAAACATGTGGCATGATACCTTCCTTCTTGGAACATCTGTCTATATGGTGCAGTACGGCTTATATATAGAGGAAACCCAATCCTACAATAATGGAGTAGCTCGGACCATTCTAGAAAGCTTAAGCTGCTTGTACTAGCCAACTAAGCTTATTATATGTATTCAGAAGATGGAAAGAGTTATAGATTGGTTGCATTTTAGTATAAATGATAATCTAAATTATTATGAATTAATTTATGGAGAGAGAGATTTGAATTTGAGTGTAAGAAGCAGACTCACTCTCTTAGGGCCTATTTGATAACTATTTTAATTTTTAATTTTCATTTTCCAAAAACTGAAAATTGAAAACTTGTTTGGTAACTAATTTTTGTTTTTGTTTTTTTTATAAAAAAAAGTGAAAAGTGAACAAAAGTTGTTTGGTAACTGATTTAAGTTTCCAGTTTTATGTGAAATTTAGAAATGTAATTTTTTGGGTCAAATTGTGAATTTAAGATCATAGAATAAAAGTGCATGTTACAAAGAGTTCGTAGCATTTTGTCGATGAATTTTTTAGAATTAAGATGATTTTCGGTGAATTTTGCATATAGAGTTCTCGAAGCTTGGTCTGGGTATGTGGCCAAACACAAGAATTGAGCGGCCAAGTCTAGGTTGGGAGGTCCCAACTACCGAGTTTTGGTAATTGGTTTGTATTCCATGTGTGGTGATGTGAAATTAATTAATGAAATATGAGCGCAAAAAAAATAATAAAAAAAAACTAAAACTAAAAACTAAAAACACTTTCAAGATGTTTAAAAAAATAAGGGTGATTTTGAAAACTACCAAACATGTTTTCAGTTTTCAAGAAAAGTAAAAATGAAATGGTTATCAAACAACTCCTTAGATTTTTCTTTTTCAAAATCTTTAATCAGATTGCCATTTTAAGATGAGGACCGAACACTTATATATCTTAATCCTCTAGAACATAACCTGATTTTTGTGTTTGTGTCTTTTTCTATGGTCAATAATTAATTACTATCGCTATTTTCTCAAGAAAAGGACCCAAGCGAGTGATATTTTTAATGCACCACAAAATTGATGAAAATATATGGTTATCGTTAATTTTATGTATTTCGGATTTTATAAGATAAAAAGGAAAATGATGTGTCAGGTGATAAACATTATCAGTTAATTATCTGTTGTAATTTTCAATACGAGATTACAAAGCATTTATTAATTTTCTTTGATAGTGTACAAGTGAGTGATAGGTAATATATGGCCGATTAGATGCCCATTTCTTCTTCCTATACACCACAACTAACAAAAAGTAATTTGAAAATAAGTCACAGATAAATACAATAAATACATAATTAATTGTTTCGTGCCAGATTAAATCGTGACCGTACATGTGATTAGCATGACGCCAGTTAAAGTAACATCAATAGTTGATTTGATGGTGATTTTTCGATGAGTTGTGGTGCAGGTAGCCTGCAAATTTTGACAAACAAGATCTGCTTACATAATTATATATACCTATAATTTTCGTAAAAAGTAAACAAATTTCACTATTTTTCTAGTCAACTAAACTACAATTTTCTACCTCGTCACTTGGTAGAAAAAATAACAGGAAAAGGTTGAAAATGTTATTTTTGATTATATAAGGTTAAACCCGATTCATGCGTGTGCAATAATTCTTTTAGGCCCGTGGACGAAAAAAAACTAGGTTTAAACAATTTGTTCTTGTATTTGTCCAGCGCATTGCATTGGTTACGCAAAAGGTTGAAATTCATCGTAAGCATATTGAGTTTCATATACTCTATTGTGAGTGAGAGCCCGACATAGTATGTCAAAATACACATGACAATTTGCAAAAGCGGAAATTATCTCTCTTTTCCAATTGGCTCATTTGGACCCTATTTTTATTTCCTTATTGGATGGTTCATATCCTTATGCCTTATTGTCATTTATGGCTGATTTGCTGGCTGATATATGTATGAGGCACAATGCTCAGCCTCGAATTGGCTGATATGGGGATTGGAACTTCTCTCTGTTAAACCTTTATTTAAGTTTGATTTGTAATATCTTAGTTGTTTTACAGGTTGTAGGTCTTAATTGTAGGTGGTTATTTTCTCTATAAAAGATGCTAAGAAAGAGAGAATGTACGAAATGGAAACAAAGCTTTTCTTTAGTTTTTAAGAAAGAAAGGCTCCGCAATCTATTCATCATTTTATTGGAGTATGTGTTGAGATGAATTCCAGATACGTGTGCACGTATCGGAAAATCACACGTATCAGGTAAATTAAACTGTTTGCATATTCTTGAAAGTTTAAATTCAGATTATTCGTAATTTATGAGTCATCCATTCCTCCATTAATTTAATCATGCAAAATTAATATGAAGAAACTATATATTTTGGGTATAAGGTAGATGCAAATTGGTCTCAATCCTCATAGGTTGGGGGCTTTTTAATTTAAGTAAATAACAAGAAACCTATATGGCAAAACTAGACAGGATTTGGGGGAATTTTACAAGAAGGGCCATTTTACATGCATTGCATTTGCAAGGTTAAATATTTTGGTGCAGTCCATTCCATGGAAAGAACTTAGGTTGTGAGTTGTTGTGACAGATGTCAAATTTAATTTACTTTTCTTTTTTCCTTTTTATGCAAAGTAACTTTAACACTTTAACACTTGAAGCAGTGATAGAACCTAAACCCCATGCATTGCATCTCCAAGAACCAGTAACATCAACAAATTAATAATTCATCAAGCCCTACTCTAACATTTCATGGGACTGCGTCACAGGGGAACATCGCTCAGGTGAATGCTGACGTGGAAGTGGCACGTGCCGGCCTGCACAGTAAAGCGAAAAGGAGCCGAAGCCGAATCTATATCCGACGACCACATCTTCCCCGTCTAGACCGGGACTTTCCCAATCCAATCCAACGGCTACTACCACATCCTCATTCTCCACCGCGTGATGAAAATCCAACGGTGAAGATTAAATGTCACCCCCCCCTCTCTCCCCAATGCAGCATCAATAAAACCAAAAGCCCGAAGCCGGTCCAGTTCTCCAGACAAAATCTCCAGACTCACTCTCTCTCTCTCTCTCTCTTTCCGCTCTGTTTTGAATCTTCAGAGAGTTGGTTGTTTTTCAGTTGGTGCTAACCTGGGCCGGTGGTGGGGCCCAGAGCTTAACTTACGCAGGAGGTGTCTTTTGCGTGTGAGATGGTTCCGGTGGGCTCGCGGCCAGCGACGTTGGTGATAAGAATCTCGCGATACAGGAGGTCGGTTTAGAATAACCTGAGAAAGAAAAAGGAAGACTCGATCATCGGACGGTTGGGGTTGAATCAATCAATCATTCTCTGAAATGGACGGTCAGAAAAGCCAGGCGAAGCTCACGAGGACCCAGTCGTCGCTGCTGCGGTCGTCGCCGACCATCCGATCCTCCATTCATAGCCTCTCTTCGGTGACCGAGGAGGACGTCATCGCCGCCCAGCAGCAACAATACGACGAAGAAGAGCAGAAGCCCAAGAATTACAACCCCGGTTCGACTCAGAAACCCGGTTCGAACCGGATCAGCCACCAGCACCTGGCGATGGCTTTTCTCACTGTCTTCACCCTCTTCAGCTTCTCCGGCTTCTTCTTCTTCTTCTATCTACGAAGAGAAGAGATACCCACTTCCGAAAATCTCCTCCTGGCTCTGGTCTTCGTCGCAGTCACCCTTTTCTTGGCGAACAAGAACAGGGGCCTGATCAACCACAGCGTCTCCGTTCTGAAACACTCATGGGACGAGAATGCGAAGCGGTTCCGGTTCTGCAAGACGAACGGTGGGTCGAAGCCGGTCCAGTGGTTCATTGGGTCCGACCCGAACCCGAACAAGGCCCGAAAGGAGAAGAAGATTATAAGGGAAGGGGTCGAATTTTACAGCAATGGCGATTTCTACGAGGGGGAATTTCACAAGGGCAAATGCAATGGGAGCGGAGTTTACAATTATTTTGTGAATGGGAGGTATGAAGGCGATTGGATCGATGGGAGGTACGATGGGTATGGGATTGAGGGGTGGGCTAGAGGAAGCAGATACAAGGGTCAATATAGACAAGGATCGAGGCATGGGTATGGGGTTTATAGATTCTACACAGGGGACTCTTATGCTGGGGAGTGGTGCAATGGGCAGAGCCATGGCGTTGGAGTGCAGACTTGCTCTGATGGTAGCTGCTATGTTGGTGAATTCAAGTATGGCGCTAAGCATGGCCTTGGTTGCTACCATTTTAGGTAAGTTCTTCAAATCTTGTTTTCGAAATCTTTATTCGGTTGCTTTTGGTTGGATTTGTGGTAACTAAATTTGGGTTACTTTCCTTTTTAGTTATAATACAGTAAAGATTCATTATTTTTCCATTTTCTTGATGAGAATTCTTGGGTAGCTTCAATTGGGTTTTCTTGGGTTGCTTGAGGTTTTGAATTTCGTGATTTTGGTTTGACCTGTATTCTTGTGGGGTTTACTATTTGTGAACTGTTCATGATGAATAAAACAGTGGAATTTGGTTGTTGTGTGGTTGGTTGATTTGCAATTAATACATCTAAGTAAGAATTCTTACAGGTCTCTGTTTTTCCATTATGGCTTCCTTGATGATTTTGTTATTATCATCTCGAGAATTTCATTTTGTTAGCCAATTTATTTCCTTATGTATGCGTTTAATGGTGTGTTTTCGTATTCAATTGTGCACCTCAGTTGTCTGGCATTCAGTTGAATTTGATGCTGAAACTACAAGTTATTTAATACTATGCGTCTTTTCTTGGTTAAATTATTCATGTACTTTGCCGGAGGAACCTGAAAATGATGATAAATTTGATTTTGCTGCAGAAATGGAGATAGATATGCAGGAGAATATTTTGGAGACAAAATCCATGGATTTGGGGTCTATCATTTTGCTAATGGTCATTGTTACGAGGGTTCATGGCATGAAGGCCGGAAGCAGGGCTATGGTGTCTATACTTTTCGAAATGGCGACACAAGATGTGGTATGTGGGATGGTGGCACCCTTAAGCACCCTCTTGTGCCGCTAACGGATGCAGTTGTTCGAGCAGTTAAGGTATTTTATGACTAGTACTTAGCACATTCACCATTACATGACAAAAAAAGGTTTGAATAACTAATTCATTGTTCATTCTTTTGTTGTTATGAAATTGCAGGCTGCTGGGAAAGCTGCAGAGAATGCTGTTAACCTCCGGCGGGTAGATGAACATGTGAACAAGGCAGTCATGGCGGCAAACAGAGCTGCCACTGCTGCCAGAGTTGCTGCTGTCAAAGCTGTTCAAAACCGAATGGATGGAAAATTTTGTGATACAAATGTCTAAAAGACATCTTTTGTTTTGGTAGTGTAAATTTTACTAATTTTAAGTGCTTTCGAAATGTCAACCCGGTGAGCAAAAGCTCATCGGAGGTTGAGAGAGCGAGAGTGAGAGAGTGAGTGAGGGAGCATGTGTTTGAGGCTTCGATCATCACACTGTAACTTGTAAATACACCATGTAAATCAATGGAAGATGAAAATTTCAGAGAATTTTTGGCCTTTTCCCTTTCTATTGTTTGTGTATTTGGAATCAGTAGTGGCTTGTGGGGTTCTTCTTTCTGCATGAAGTTACATTATTGTGCTCTCTAGACTGCAATAATGAGATCAATTGCTTGATCCCCATTTGTCTCTTATTCTGTAACATCATCATCATCATCAACTTATCTGCAACAAACGAGAAAAAAAAAAAAGGCCTTATCTTCAATTTGGGGACCTCATAACCATTGGAATGCAAACTGTACTTGCTCACCCTAATGTATGTATCTCTGTCTGTCTCTGAGCCTCAGGAATGTATCTGTCTTTCAAATTTTGATCCACTGAACATAAATTGGCAGGGAAAATAGAGCTGAAGAACGTATCTATCTGTCCTTCAAAATATTAAATATTAGATATTGTAAATCTAAACAATATTTGACTTTCACTTGTTCTAATTCAAATAGTTAAGAAAATGATAGAGTCATGGGTGGGTGAATGCTAGTCGTTGATACATTGAATGCTCCACGAGCAGCGGTTAAGGTTCTCTCACTGATCCATAACAACTCACTTGTTCACTGATCTAAAGATTATAAGTCTCAGTGAGAGTGTTTGTCTGGTAAGAGATTTCCTCATATGCATATATTCCTTTCTTTTCAATTTATAGATATGTTTGTGCTTGCTCTACCTTTTCCGTACAAAGAAGTTCCCGACCAATTCATAGACAGAAAATGTCAAACAAAGAAGTAACGTGAGAAGATGGGAAAGATCAAGGCACCATAACTTATCACACTATTCCACTATGCCAAGTTGCCAACACCACCACCCCACATGTGGCCAAAAGTGACCCTTACTCAAAACACCTATCTCAACCCTCATCTAAAAACTCTTTTTTCTCTTTTTAAAATACTCGGTTCGTTATTTGTAAATCACAATTTGACATATATTCTTATTTAATTATAATTTATAAGTAATAAATAATCGATTTGTACATGTAAAGAGCCAAGCAGTATTCGGTTTATAATTATAGGGGTCCCAAACAATATGTGACAAATAGATGAGTCCCTATTTGAATTGGCCGGACTATCTTTTTGATCAAGAACATAATTTACTAGAATTCCGATAGGCTCAACACAGATTTGATTAAATTAATGCTAAGTAGCCATGTGCACTCCTCATCCAGTAGGATAATGTTAGGAGATTGCAATATTTTTATACGAAAATAGCACATCATGTGGGGGGTGGTGGGTGGGGCTCTTTGTCCTGGTGTAAAAATCTTTTAACTTTTCATGCTTGCTGGATCCACAATCTCTGTTGCATATCCAATATAAAAATGAACCCAAAAGACCAGAAGAAGAAGAACTTTCTCTGTTTCTTTTTATTTCTTTTTTCAAATTTTAAAATATAGTATGTGAGATTCTTTTTCTCTTTGCTTTGTTTATTTTGGTCACAGGGGGGAGTAATAATACCCCCTCTCCAGATTCAAATGTCTTCTTAGGTTAATTTTCTAACAACTCCCACATGCATTTTTTCACAAAAGAGAGAAAAAAAGGTACTTATTTTCTAATATTTTTAAAGTGGTTGAATTTTTTACAATCTTTGACCAATCCTCTAGGGTTTTGGTTTTTAAAAAAATCCCAATGGATAGAAGCTACATCATCCCTGACCTAACATATATGCTGCTAGCCTGGTTTTCGTTAATGGTGGGGATTTGGGAGAGAGAGAGAGAGCTGCATTAAGATTATGCTTAATTGTTAATTTGTTGTGTTTTTTTATGTCTCTTGGAGTATGTTATGTCTCTCCATTGTTATTTAATAGGCTCCCATCTGGGTGTGTCATAATTTGGTCCACATATAGTTATAAAATTGCAAATTTTCTTCTTTTGGTTTCCTTGGGAGGGCTCAATTTCTGACCCACTGTGGGAAGAGATTGAAATATTATATATGCATCTCTAGGCCTTTGTTTCTTCCTTCATTTTGAACCAATAATCTAGACTTCTATAGTTTCCAGTCAAATTTTCTTTGGATGAATCCCCAAAAAAGTGTTTTATTCAAGACTGAAGTGCCTGTGTAGTTGGTGGGTTCATGCCAATAATCAAATCACAGAAAATTAAAATGTTAAAATTTTGAATGTATCGTGAAACCGTTATCAAGTTGAAAGTTCGAATTTTTAAATCTCAACTGATGTGATAGTGTTTTATTTATTATATATGAACTTATTACGAATCAATTAAATATGTTGTTAGTTAATTAAAATTTGAGAAAAGTTGTGATGGATATTAGATTTAGTATCCTAGATCTTCCTTTTCTGTTTTACTATTTTCTCTAGCTCGCTTGTTGATGTTGAAAGTTTAAATAGTAAAGATGCATGTGGATCTTAACTATTAGCTTTATTATATTCTAACATTTATTCTTTTGTATCTAATAAGACATGGGTCAAGTCTTGTTTTTGTATTCTAACAAAAAGATATGTTCAAATCTACATCTCAAGATCATATATGATCTCAAGTACATTAACTGGGTAAGAATAGGACATAGAAAACCTACAATGCTTATAGAGGAAGGGAAAAAACTATGAGATATTCATAGGGAGAGGGACCCCCTAAGCATGGAGTGGTGTTCATGGCAAAACTTCCTCTACAAATAAAAAAGGTTCAAGCATTTCAGAGATTTTCCCATCAGATTCTGTAAATTTTTTATTTTTTTAACAATGGACAAGATATGAAAGGCATGTCTGGTTCATGCATTGATTATCCATTATCACACTGAGCAATCCTCAATGTCCATGTCCCCCTCAATGTCATGATTTCTTTATAATGTTTGAATAATAATCTTGGTAATAAATTCCTTTCTGATCAATTTGACCTTTCTTTGGGAAATTGCAACTTCGATTTGGTCAATCAGTCATCTCATAGGTAGCTCATCTTTAAGTATCACGAACTTATTCTGCAAACCGTACAATAATACAAAATGTGTGAACCTTTTTATTTTATTTTTTTGTCTTTGGAAACACACAATGTGTTTAAACATCAATAACATGGATGGTAAAGTATGATTTGTGAGATGGCATCATCATCTTGGTCCAAACTCAACAGAACTTGAACAAATGACTTTACACGTACAAACTTCATTTTTCTTTGTTATTTGTTCAAACATTAGAATGGTAAGAGTTCAACTATTTAGGGTAGGTGTAGGCGTGAAGCTATAAGTCACAACTAACTTCAACATCATATCTTACTTGATCCTTTAGTTGGGGAAAAATTTATCTCTTTCATGTTAAACCCTCTTGTTCATATTTTACACATTTCAACGACATGGTGTGTGAGATTAGACATGTAAATATTTCTTCTTAATAAAATAATTGATTTTAACGAAAAAACATACATATCTCGGTGCATATATTCCTCTTCTTATAGCACACATTAATTAAGTGACTACTTAAGTAGTATGTTATGAGAAGAGGAATATATGGTAAGTACCGCTGTCCAAACTTGAGTCTTATTTTTGACCAATTAGTGACGGGTTAGCTGCCCACCTGTTGTAGCAAAACTATTAGATTTTATCTAAATCTTAATGATTAAATTTGAAATACAAAATCCGTAAATATAGAAAAGATTTGTGCACATAACTTTGTCTTGTAATTTTATCTACATGCAAATTGCAATAGCAATTGATTGATTTGAGAAAGTGCCACGTTCAGCGAACCCTCTTTAGGTCTAAACAGAAATTTCCAAAACGATGTATAAGTCATACGGCAAGTGGTATAATTGCAGTGACAAGGAGAAGAAAGAAGAAGAATTATATAAATTATAAATGAATTAATGTCCATATCAGCTTCTCCTTTCTTGTTTGACTCCAAATCAACCACACCATGATGTAACCTACATCTTCTTTTTGGTAAAGGACATTTCTATAATGGAGTGGCCAGCTAGTGCGTTTGGTTCCACAATTAGCTTAGCCTGCTCTCAGAACAATTTCCACACAAAGTAATGTTTCCAAGGATAGATTGGAAACCCATGTTATCTTTTTGCTGGTTTTGTAACTTTGCTGCCATATATAATCAAAAAGTGTATTTGTTGCTTTTATTAATTTGAAATGGCAAACGGTATCTTTGCCATGCAAATGACTTAATATGACAAAAGCTTATATACTATCACCTTTTTTCTTTAAAGTTTTAAACTAGTGGTGCTTATGTTAACTTTTTTTTTTTTTTTTTTCCCTTGACCAAATATTGGGTTGCATGTTTTGTTGTTGATATAAGCGATATTGGGGAGAGATGGGGTTTTCTAACACATACATTGTCAAGGTATTATAGAAGTTCGAATATGAGACCACTAGTCTGCAAATTAAGACTTTTTTCCACTTGACTATACCCATTAACAATATTGGTTGCATTTGATTTCTAATTTTCTACCATAAATTTATACACAAACAAAAGTACTTGTCCTTATACACCAAAAGAGAGGAAATTAAAAGAAAAAAAGATTTGAGAGAGAGAGAGAGAGAGAGAGAGAGAGAGAGAGAGAGAGGGAGAGACGTGACGAACATATCAAAGCACTCTAGTCTCTTAGAGTTGCCTTCAAATTTCAAACACCAAAAAGGTCCTGAGTCTCCCGACCTTCGATTTTCAAAACAGACTACCGGGGTCCCATGCAAACACCTAAACAAATTTGACTTTGAAACCTCTCTTGTGATTTAATTAAATGCTACACCTGAAAAGGAAGTTGCAAATATATATATATATATATATACACATATGCGAACACCTAAACTGTACTTTTTCATTGGCAAATTTATGAAACAAGTTGTGAGAGGTTTTAGTCACCTAATCCCGGTCTTCTTTTTTGACCTATTAGTGCCTTTTTTTTTTTGGGGCTCAGAATTAGTGCCTATGTTGTTTCTATTTGTTTGGTTCCAAGTTTTTAAGTTTCTTTGACTTTGGTCATTATCAAAGACAAATGTCCACATCAAAAAATCTCAAAACTTAGAGTTAAAATTTGTAACGTACACGTTAGTAGGAGGATACAATGTGAGATATACACTTGTATAATATTGTGATAATTCGTTTTTAGAGATATGATGATATTTTTCTATGAAAATGACAAGTTTAGAAATTAAATATTTATACGTAGAATATAATAATATTTAAAAAGGTCTTGAACTACACCAACTTATATATTATCATTACTTAGTTTAGTTAATTGCATATTGTAAATATCGCACACGGGTTCAAGGGAGTTTGCAAAACCTAACGCACACCATTATGTCATCAATGGGGTGTTAGTCGGATGATTCATGCTTTTTAGTGTGCTTTCAAGTGGTTTTGGATTCAAATCCTCCATGGTGGTACCCGTGTGTGTGAGTTTTCCCATCTCCCCCTTTCTAACTTTGACCCCCCAAAAAAAAAAAGCAAGCTATTACGTCATTTAATATGTATATATAAATTCAAGAAATACTCTCAAAAAAGAAAAAAAGAAAAAAAGAAACATATGACATGCATATGTTTTTTTTAATATTATTTTCTATTTCATGTTGAAATTCATTTCTCCAACTATAGGATTGAATGAAATGAAAGGGCACCATAGGTGTGATGGTCCTGCCGTCCAACTTGAATAGAATGATTGATTGAACATTCTATATTTAAATTCAAATTATCTATTGAATTTTATGAGAAATTGTATTCAAAATTTATGGTGATCATGAAACTTTGTCAAAGGGTTGTTTTGCATTATTCAAGTGTACCTTCATTAAAATATATATGTGTTTCCTTGGTGTTTACTTGGGAAAGAAGCTATACAGGGCCAGTGGGAATATATATAAATTATTTATTGAATTTTTAACTGTAGAGGTCCTTAAATTTTATCTCGAGTTTCAATTGAGTCTCGAATTTTTTTTTTTGAGGTAATTACATCATTTAACTCCACAAGTAGTTGCAATTAAGTTCTACCGTCAATTTGATTGTCAATTTAAGAGTTAAAATTATTCATTTAGATTAAAATATTTTAAAAAAAGTATGCAATATGAAAAATCAACTAAAGACATGTTGTCCAAAGTCTGAATTACCCTTCAAATAAACATATTACGGAACTCAATTGAAACTTGAGATAAAATTCAAGAACCTCTACAATTAAAAACCCTTATTTATTTATAATGATCATGCATACACAAACATGCATGAGATTGTATGATAAAAATAATTATTGCAGGGAGCGGCAGAATGGGTTACTAATCCTTCAGATTTCTCACATGATGTTTTGTTCATTGATGCTATGTAATTTCCTTGTTGTGTACGTTTTTGGGCATCTGTGGTATTCTGTCCTATCCTGGGGTTTTTCCCTTGTGGTTTTCTCCAAGAAGGTTTTAACGAGGCCACGCATTACATGCCTACTATTCCTCCCTTCTAATGGAATGAAATCAACCTTTTCAAAAAAAATAATTATTGTTCCCAATGAATAGAAAGATAATTATCTTATTGTCGACCATTCCTCTACATGTTAAATCTTCTTTTGGTAAAAAAAATAATAATAATTAAACAAGTTGGGGAAAGAAAAAGTAAAATAATAGAACTGAACCAAGAGCAATGATACTCGGTTTGGACAGGACTTCATATAATCTGTACAGATGAGTGCACTAGTCTCTAATTATGCCATTGTTTGGGTTCATAATTAAGCTCACTTTTATCTCGTGGTTGCGAGCAGTGAGGTGAGCATGACTTGTAACTTCTTTTCCACTGAATAATGTGATTATTAAGGCTGAATTTAATTAATTAATTAATTTTTTTGTGGTGAAAATGGGGCTGAATAAATTTGTGACCTAATGAAATTAGCCCCTTCTTTTCTGGGCTTGAGATAAAACAATGAATTCATCATGGGCCTATGGCCCATTTTAATGTGATTAAAAAACGAAATGAAATTCGAATCAAGATATTGGGATCATATATAAGTTAGGCTTATTGTGTTATTCACTTGCACGCCCAGACCCAGAAGTGTTACAAGTCTTCTCTTTTTCCCTATTACCTTAGCATGCACAAACATTATAAAATCAAAATCAATATTAATGTAAGTTGTATCCCTTGGAGAATCGAAATCATGCAAACATTCCCACGTTGTATCCCAACCGTAAATTTTTGTTTCTTACGTATTAATAAATGTAGTGAAGTCAGGAATTAGAGTATGTGTTAGTAAACATCGGAAAGATTAGGACTCGAATAATTTTACTCCTAGGAGGCTAGGCCCCATAATATAACAGAAGGGACTTAAAACATAAAACAAGAGTCCCAAAGCTTAAGAATATCCAAATTCCCTTCAATCCAATTTGATTGTTTTTATTTTATTTATAAGAATCCCCCCTCTCTCACACTAGGAAACCTCATTTGCGTCATTTTGCATGCATGATATTGAATTGATAACCAATATCTCACTCATCCCTTTCTTTGTTACAACGAAAGTCTGAACCCTATATACAAACCCATAAAGAAGCAAACTTGATGCATCAGAATGCAGAGAAAGAAAGAAAACAAAGAGGATTGCTTTGTGTACCCTAAAAGCCATTCTTTGTTTTCACTTCTACTCATTCATCTTCAATTTCCCATTTGATAGTTCCAAATAAAACCCTATCTGAACAGAACCATCTAATACTTTTCAATCTCCAACCTCTCCCAATCAAACATGTCTCTGAGCCCACCTCGCGAAAGAGACATTGACATCAACAATGGCAGCACAACCTACCAGCTCTACTGGTGCTACCAATGCAATCGAACGGTGAGGATCACCTCCACCACCAACCCATCAGAGATAGTCTGCCCTCGTTGTTTTGGACAGTTCCTCTCGGAGTTTGACATGTCAATCAGGCCTAGAGATCTCCTAGACTACACCGACTTCGATCCTTCCCCAGAAGCTCGTTTGCTGGAAGTACTTTCTCTCATGTTCGACCCTCCTATGGGTGCTTTCAACCATGGATTGGATGACCCAGAAGCAGACGCAAGAGAACGTCCCTGGTTTTGGCGACGCCAACTTGGTCAAGAGGGAAGAGGCATGGGTACGTAAAGTTTGAATATGAACAAATTCAATGGTGATCATGCACCTACTATGAAAACGTGCGTTCCACAAAATAAATTGAGAATTGTTTCATGAGTTTGTTTAAATATGTTTGACTACAATTTAATTATTTTATTTTAAACAGAAGCAGAAACTCAAGAGTCGAGGACAAATAGGCGCAGGCGACGCAACCCTAGCTTTGATGGTAGAGAGAATTGGGACCCAGAACCCGAACCCCGTGCTCGAAATCGTCCTAGGACTTGGATTATAGTCCGTCCCATCGAGGATCCTCCTAGTTCGCTGGGCCCCATTCCCAGCTCACAAGAAAATCCAATACTACCAGTGCCACGTGGAGTCGAACTTGGAAACTACTTTTTTGGGTCGGGTCTCCAAGGACTAATCGAAGAGCTGACCCAAAACGACAGGCCCGGCCCGCCTCCAGTACCGGAAACAGACATCAACGCATTACCAACAGTGAAAATCACAGAGACCCATTTGAGCAACGACCCTTGTTGCCCAGTTTGCATGGAGGAGTTTAAAGTTGGCGCAGAGGCGAGGGAGTTGCCATGCAATCACATATACCACAGCGACTGCATTGTTCCATGGCTGAGGCTGCACAACTCTTGCCCAGTTTGCCGGGTCGGGATTCCGGTTTGTGGCGACGGGTCGGAGGAGTCGGAGGGTTCGAATAATGAGAGGAGGAGTCAGAGGTGCTTGAGTTGGAGTAGGCTGAGGTCTCTGTGGCCATTTCGAGCAAGGTATAGAAGAATTCAACCACAGGGGGATAATGAGCAACATAGTGCTGCTACTTCTGCTTCTAGAGTTGGTTAGTGTTGAATTCCCCCAAAGCTATTCTAACAAAACATAATCAAACTACTGAGTTTCATACATGATTGTGATGTGCTTGATTTCTATATTGTTAGTTTAAAGTATCTGTACCTGTTACCACCAAAAAAATAATAAAGCTATTGCAATTTGCAACTCTCATTTCTTCGAGTCCAGAATGCCTTCAATTTAATGATAAAGGTGGCCATAATTCATTCTTTACGGAAGCTTTGCATATATTCATTCTTCATGCTGAATTCTAGTTTTGTTGCAGCTGAGCCATGGTGGCGTTCTTGCACTATCCTCTAAACCCCCAAGTGGATCTGGACAACATTACATCAGAGATTCATGTTCCAATAATTTTGGAGGCTCTTAGGCGCTCACCTCTATCCCTCAGGTGAGCAGAACAATATAACCACCAGCACACATTTACGTTTCAGAATATTGGAATTATCACATACAGCAGAAGCAAGGGCTTCCCAAAACTTGCTTAAAAATCAAACTGGCCCCATGTTTAACCTATAATAACTTATTCAGCAGGAGCAGACTGGTCCTTCACGTCGTAACTGACACTCAGCACTGCAGCAATAACCTTAAACTTTTCACCTAATTACCCTGTATCTAAAGCTCTGACTATTTGTCTGATATTGTTGTGAATGTCTTAACTATGTAAGTAATTAGATGTACATAAACAACTGAGATACATAGATTCATGTTCTAATCCTCCAAATACGCTGATTTGTAATTGAAAAAAACATAAATAATTTTGAAAATGAAGCATCCCAGACAGTTAAGATGGTTATACCTATTCCATCGAATGTTGTACAGAATATTTAGTATATCAGATCATAAAATTGATTGAAATCTGGAAGGAACATTGGAACAGTTTGACGCTGAACTCTAAAACAATCATCAATATGTACGCTTTGCATGATGGTGCACACCAGCATGAAACCCTTCAGTATATGCTGAGTTTTTGAACGTCATCTGCCAAAAAAAAAAAAAAAAAGATCTCGTGATCATGGATTGGAACAATTCTTTCAAAAACTTCAGAATTGGGCATGCACCAATGACAGTAAACAGCCATGCCTCAACATGTAATCCATGTGCTCTATAAACTGCCATTACACAGTAAGAGCTTTCAATTAATAGGCAATAAATGCTTCAGAATAGAGCATTCAACCATCAAAGCAAAATACATACAATGGTGCTCTCCAACTCTGCACGAAGATGGCTTCTGATACTATTTGATATCGCAGCTCCCAGCTGTGCTCCATGTTTCTTAATAGTCTCCTCAGTGGTCTGCATGACCTGATTTCATGAGCCTAACAAAGTAATGCAAAAGTTGAAACTCAAGAGAACCATAGTATTGTTCTAACCTCTGAAAGCAGTAATGCAGATGTTTTATCCAGTAAATCCTCAACCAACTTTCCAACATCTGTTACGGACTTTGATACATGAACACCATTGACTGGTTTGTCCTTAGTATTTTTTGCATTAGTGGATGGCTTAGTAGCATTTGCTGCAGCACGAAAGAATATTTTACTGGTTAACATGAATAACAAAAAGGAAAAACAATCTATCTATACCCAGAATCCCTTAATAAGAAAATGCTAATATTTTTTTAAAAAAATCTTAGTAATTTAAATAAGCAGCTTAAATGTATAAATAAAATAACACAATGTCAGTTTTATCATAAAGAATCAATAGAATAGAACAATATTGACAAGTATAATTCATCCGGGCCAGCCTTGCTGAGGAGAAGTTAATCTAGAATCAATTCTCATTCTATTTCTACATATCTACAATGAATTGCACTTTTTCTTGATATACCTGTACTTGTCGTTGACTTGTTACTGACCGAAACTGGATTTTCGATGGAATCTTTTGAGGAAGCTGCTGCTTCTGGAGGATCAGGCAACACTGTGGAACCAGATGGAACAAGAGAAGCAAGATCTGGCGGTTGATCTTTCCCAACTGAAGGGTTAGCCTGCATGAGCCGAATAATGTTTGAGGAAATGATCTAGTGTTCCTTAAACATTACTGACAAGCTTAATTCTAATTACCTCCAAGTCAACATATGAGGGGTCTCTCCCAATTGATTTAAGGAACTTATCGAGATCATGGGTGCTAAGTGCTGGAAACAGAAAATTTTGTCATGAATCAGGGATAAACTTATTAAGAACAATAACATAAAATACTCATACTGAGTGCAGTTTCTGAAAAATCACACTTTCTTTTTTCTTTTAAAGATGTGGATGACATGATTAAAAATTAAAAATTCAACAAATTATACGAGAATCAGAAAGTCTTCACAAACAATATAAATTTTTTTTTTTTGGAGTAAAAAATGAAAATCCTGACACACAACATAGTAATACAGTGTAAATTCTAATCAAGGATGAAAAGCATAAGTTAACAAAAATGGAATGTTTCTCTAACACAGGAATTCAACCACACTAATTAAAACAATAAGATCAGGAGAAACTTTACAATTGAAAGTGTGTTCCTTGCCTAGACTATTCTTAACCTATCCCAAATAACTACTCATCCAGCTAATTTCCTGCAATTGACTTGGAACATCATGCTCAATCTATAAAAGACATCCAAGGTAAGACCATATGCATAATAGATATGAGGTTTATAAAGTGAAGAACAAACAACTAAATTAGTAAACAACATGAAAGTTCATCAGAATATACGAAAGAAGAGAAGACAAATATATCATTTTCGCTCATCAAAAACCTTTATCACTTACAGATTGATGTGTCATTCGACAATGGGTGGAAGAAGCAATGTTCCTGACTTTTAAATTTTTGATCCAACAACAGAGAGACATGCCTTCACCAAAAAAAAGAAAAGAAGACAGAAGTCAACAAAAGAAAAAGATATGAAAAAAAGGAGTAAAGTATCAACATGCAAAGGCTAAATAACATTAACTCCGCTGGAAAGAAAGTTATTCCCACCACCTAAAATGGTAATGCTGGTCATGGAACATTTTCCCACAAAATCAAAATGGTCAGAATTACGACTTTTATTCAGTCAATTGTTGATTAATGTAAAATTACATAGGCAAAACAACATCAATCAAATGGTAAGAAGTAACTGATTCAAATCATTTCACAAGCTTTATAAGTTCAAGGCCAAGAGTAACAAATGATAATGCGTGAATGAAATATCAAGAAGAGAACCATATATAATTTTAATATCTTAATTAAATGAAAGAGTAATGTATACCGTGCAGATTCATTCACCAGCGAAAACGGAGTAACACAACCCAGTGGGACCTTGCAATAAGAAACAGAATAGGAAAGGAAATTACATATTACATGACATTTTTCGTAATAGCATATCTCTTTTTGTTTTTTTAAATATACATATGAAATATAGCCAATAAATTCGAAAGCATAAGCTGACATGCCAGAAGATCTTAGAAATCAAAGAATCAATATCATTTTTAATCTTATTAAATTGAAGATTAGCATATGCCAACCTGAAGTAATTCTCCGAGTGCTTCTTCAGGAGCCATTCTCAAACCACCTTTTCCCAAACCAAGCCTTATAGATAGAACTGCTCAGCTTTCAAGTTGTAAATAAAGCTTAGAGATGTTCAGGCACACTCCAAATGGTGCATAAGTAAAAAATCATTTATATGATAGCTCAGAACCACTAGTTTGTGACATTCAAAATGCTGATACATAACACAATGATCAGAATCAGGAAACGTGCATACCTTTCAGATCTACTTTGGTATCTGCCAAAGCGGAAACAATATAGAACCTGTTCTTCTTGTCCTGCATTTAATTAAGAAACAAAAAACTGTAGGTGCTGTTCCACACAGTGGAGAATGGAAGATAACAAAAACTGCAAAATTTACTATTATGCAATGCAAATGCTGTTTCCCAAAGTATTAGAATACGATACCTTCAAGAATAAATTTTTACTCAGTCCACCTCCCAGATGTCCAACATATTTCGCCTGATGGAAAAATCATATGCTTGCCTCAGAATACATAAAACAATTGATACAAAAAGATGGAAGATAAATTTTTTTTCCCTTTTCTTTTATCTTCTTTTACCTGGGCCTCAACTGTCAAAACAACAGGATGTTCATACTGGGAAAAACCAATTTGAAGCTCCTAACAAAACCAACAGTATAAGTTAGTTCCAGGAAATTAAAGAGATGCAGCAGTTCAAGTTTAAAAACATAGCCATACGCGACAATGCAAGCACATTCTAGTATCAGAAAACAATTTTCTCTGTAGTTTCAGAAATTCACTACTTTAGATTTTCATTCACAAGATGAACCAAATGCAACTCCAATATATATAAGCCCAAATAGTTGCTACACTAAGTATCACATTGTTACCAGATGATTATATCTTATGATTTGATATACTCTGAAACTCAAAGACCTTGAAGCAACCAAAGTAAATAGAAACTATTGCAAGCTATGAAATTGTTATCATCACAGCTAAACAAGGCATGGAAGAGTGCTTAGCAAAAATATGGGATTGTAATAACTTTCACTATTCTTCACAAACTTCATCTGGGTTCCTTTGGTTAACACTCAATATATGGCTTATCACATAAATTGTAAAGAATCAAAGACGCCCATCAACGACTGTGATTATTCTAGTTCACCTCCAATATTGAACTCTGACGCAAAGCAAAGAATTCCAGATCAAATTCAATGGCATAGTCCAATATACAGAGAAGTACACCAAAATGAAACACCCAGAGAGAGAGAGAGAGAGAAGGTAGAACCTTTAAACGAGCAAGCAACTGTTCCTTGGAAAGACCCATAATTGCTTCACCGGTTTTGCAGAGCCAAAGGCAAACCAGAAAGACTTTGCAAATAGAAGACGGCGATGAGGCGCAGGACCAGATTCTGTGCGTGAAGGCTTCTTCTCTTTTTCTTATTCGAAAAACGGAGAAAGTAATTGGTGCTCTTAACTCGGACTCGGGTTGTCAAGATTAATCAAATGGGTTCCTGGGTTGGAATTTGATGAGAATTTAGACCCCCAATAGGCTACAATGAGGAGGGTGCGCAAGCCCAATACAAATTCTGAGTTATGGTTTTGTTTGCTTAACAAAGGCGTCAAAGTGTGTGGGCCTTGGAGCTAGAGCTTGTTCATCTCATTAGAGCATCTTCAAGGGAGACGGAAGACGTCAAATACAAAATACCAAATTTAAATTTAATGATTGATGTGGCAATTTATCATTTACACAGTTTTACACTCCACCCGATATGTCAAATAAATAATTATTGTAACAGTCAAATTATTTAAGATAAATAAGAAAAAAATAAAAAAATAAAAAAAATAAATGGAAGTAACAATCAACTATCTTTAAAAAATAATAAAATATTCATTTGACATCTTGCTTTTGGAATGTCAAAAGTAATAGCTGAACCTCCAGCCTTCATTCCGCATCAGCTTTGACAATTCGGTTAGAGTGATGTGAGATGTTATTTCTAACCGTTAAATGTCTATGTGACACTTTTGACATATCAGTTGGAGATGCTCTTAGATTCAAGCAATATTGGAGAATTGAGGATTCAAACACATGACTTCAAATTCAGGGACAACTGCTCTTAACTACTTGAGCTACAAACTATTTGTTAGATCATTGTAAGTAAATAATTAATAAAATATTATTTCTCACTTGTTATTACTTGCTTAATTTCTTTACACTCAATCCCTCAGATTATTAATAATCAATGTGTTGTTTTGGATGCAAAGAGACCTTCAACAGAACGCGTTAATGAGCTGGGCTTAGGGGTGAAAAGCTAAACATCATTTTCAACGCGTCAAATATATCAAATGAGCTGTAAGAGTAAGCCATGTAGGCATTGAGTTTAGCTAAGCATAGAACTCCAGTAATTAAATGCGCAAGAGATTTATAGTTCAAGTGATTAAGAGCAGTTATTCTTGCACTTAAGATTATGTGTTCGAATTCCTCATTTACCAATATCGCTTGTAAGCCTTGTATAAGAAAAAATTGGTAATGAAATGCCACATCTATCGGTCCAAGTTTAGAGCCGTTAAAAAAATTTGTATGTGTTTCTGGAATTGCAAAATCTGTATAATGTCTTGTATATTTGTGGCTTAAACAAATCCTGGGATTGATTCTCCAAAACCAAAAAATAGAAAAGAAAGAGACAAACGCTGGAATTAATCAATCAATTATCAAGCTTCATTTGGTTTTGTCCTAATGAGGCCAACCCTAAATCATTGAAGTCATGCCAATGTTGGATCTAACCCCCATGAGGCTACATATTGAGCAACATCATAATTAATTATTCTAATTAAGAAAAACAAAGGGCATCTCCCTCAATGATCATTAATTAGGTTAAGATTTTCAGAGCCAATGAAGGATCAACCAAAACAAATCTCAAATTATATAAAATGGAATCAATTAGAACGAAAATATAAACAAAGGACAAAAACGACAAACTTATTGATCAACATTCAACACCCAAATTTTGTGTCATTAGTTTTTAATTGTTTTGGTCTAAAGTGTCATTAGCTCATATAACCCAAAACAACAAAACTTTTTTTTTTTGTTTTTTTGTTTGAAACCATGAGATGAGATCACATGTTGTGCCGTGAAATGTAGTTCTAGAGAATTGTCATTTAGGGCTGATCATGTGCCTCAAATTTTTATATAAATGGGTACAAAACAATGCAGTAACCCAATGTGCTGAATTTAATTTTTGAAGGCCCAAAAATGCCCATATTATAATTTCTAATAATATTCAGAAGTTATAGCAAAAAAAAAACACATATTTCCAAAATGGTTATGGCCCATTGAGAAGTTTGTGAAGAGACCAAATACAGTGTAGAGGGAAACAAATGAGGATGGGACCCCATGCTGTGATCTCTCTCTCTCACTCACCCACTGCTCTTTTGGACAGATCATGTGCAATCTTGGGTTGAACCACTACCTCCAAACACTTGACCAGATTCAACTTTTGCTCACAAAGTGTCAAATTTGTCGATTCATTCTGTTTCGATTAGACACTTCCTTTTTTGAGAATAACTTTTGTAAAGTTATCCGAGTAAGTGCTAAAAAATTCTGGTTAAAAGATGACGTGTTACAGCTATTATTCAAACGAATGTTCAGTCGGTCGATATTATCATATAAAAAAAAAGTTTCATACAAGTTTTTCTCGATTTGTTATGTTTTCATATTGTTAACTCCCGAATATAATTTCAAACATAAATTCACTTACTCAATAGTAGTACGGTAATATTAACATGTTAGATTGTGTGAGAACAAAATTGGAAGGCAGTTTTAAATGATCATTATGATTCTCCAATTGAAACTTGGGCATAATAAGCTATGACTCAGATATTATGGGTTACCACATTTCACATGTAGTTTGACTTATTCTTTGAATCAAAGTAGCTTAAAGTTCACAACAACACTGTTTATCATATGACTTGCATCAGAATTTTTAAGAATACCAATACCCTTTTGCAGGTGCTAACTGGTGAAATCCCATCCTTTTTGGCTCTGTTCTTAAGGCCATGGGATTGGGTCTCTCCCTTTTCTCATGAGATTGATTTCCCCAAGGAGCAAAATAAAAGAGAAAGATATTGTTCCTTCAAATGAAAACAAATTCAGATGGTTTCAAGTTTCCACAACCTCCTCCTGCTCCTCTTCTTTAATTTGTTCCCAACTGAGATAGGCATATCTGAGCTGACACTTCCATACACAATCAATGAGCCTCCCATATGAGACAAGAGACATAACATGGGAGGGGGTACATAGATGAAATTGGAAAGAATAAAAAAGAAAAAATTTCCACTTCTTATTCAATATTAATGTATATGTAAAACCATTGACAACAATTGCATAATATTACACACTTAATTTGCATTAATTGATAATACATAAATCAAATATAATACAATATATCTTTTTATATAATAGAAACCCATGTGAGATAGAGTCCAGAAAAATGTCTCAATCTCCCTTTGGAATTTCTTCACCTATCTCACTCACTCATATTATAGAATGTAAAATTTGTGTCACTGTCAGTAAAATCTCCAAGCAAATGGCTTCGAAGATCATGAATGAATTTGAATTGGATTAAAAAAGAATAATATCAATTGGGTGCATCAGCAGAAGCTCCACAAGGGGATATCACTTTCCTCATAGAAGTCATAAATCATGGGTGGATCGAAGAAGGCGCCATTGAACATTTGGTCAATGTATTTTGGGGATTGTAGGCCATCATCAAAGTTGTTCCATAGTTCCATGCTAGACATTGGTAATTGATCAATTGCCTGATCGTGATGATCATAAATAGGAGTGTAGGGCTCAAATGACCCCATCAGTGATGACATGTCGTCGGACGGCGACGATGACATTGATGGGGAGGAGACCAAGGATGAAGATGAAGAAGATTGAGGAGGGGGTGAGGGTGGGGAGGCAATACTTGTGGTGGTTGGGGTGGTGGCATTATCAATGGCAAAACTATTGGCAGCAGCTGCAGCCACTCTCTGGATGGACTTGGGGGACATAACGGTAATTTCTTGAGGGATAAAATGAGAGGAGGCAGTGGATGGGAAGTTGAGGTTGGCTGAGGAGCCCTTGAGGCACAAGAGGGCAGCATCATAGGCTCTGGCTGCTGCCTCTGCTGTAGAATATGAACCCAACCATATCCTTGTCTTCTGATTTGGGGCTCTAATCTCTGAAACCCATGAGCCCCAGCTCCTCATTCTCACTCCCTTGTACTTCTTCTTCTTGCAAGCTGATGAAGATGCTGATGTTGATGATGTTTTGGATGATGGCATTGGCTTTGATGTCTCTGTGAGCTGAACCCTTTGCTCTGTCTTCACCATGGCTGATAAGAAAACACAATGCCTTTGTTGATGAACTTGGAGATTTGGATCAAACCAGTGTTTTGCTGAACAAATTAGGGCGCAAGATCAGTGAACAAAGGTGTTTGATATTTTTGTTTTCTGTTTCTGTGACTTGTTTTTGATACTTGTGCAGCTGAAGAAATGAATGAATGCGATGGGAACTCAATGGGATGAGGAAAGGTTGCTGCTATTTTATAGATGCGCGTTTGGGGTAAAAAAGCTAACACACAGCCAGGATCTCTCTAGCTAGTCAAAGAAAACAGTATGGCTCTAAAGTGCTTTAAAAAAAACTAACCTCTTCGCGCTCGTGTGAGAGATTTTTTTTATTTTATTTAAATTTAAAAAGATAATGAGTAGTTGTGTTTCATAAAAATAAGATTTATTATCTGAATTTTCTTTTAATTTTCTTTTTTTTTAAATATGAAAAAGTGTGAATTTACCATATTATCCTAATTTAATTAATAATTTTAATTCTTAATGTTTGGATTAACAAAAGGCAATTTTTGATATTTTGAATGTTTCACCATTTTTTACCTTTTGCTTTATATATATAGATATAACAAAATGGGTGACATATTATCAGTTTTATATAAAATAAAAATTATTATTTATCTCTGAATTTACTTTTCTGTCTTTTTTCAGTCAAAATAATTTATTGTGGGTAGTGAAAGATTGTTTCTTAAAGATTAGAAAAAAGAAAAAGAAAAAAGATACTTACATTTACATTTTTAATTTGCTGGCAGTTGCTTTCTTAGGCTCAAATCAGAAAAGCCATCGACTTTAAAAGCGTAAATTTTTTCCATTGTCAACGAATATGGCAACCTGGCCTGGGATCCATAGGCTCAAATCAGAAAACCAGCATGGAAAGTTTTCTTAATTATTAAAAGTAAATGACTGTTTCTTTCTAGAGAGTTTTTGACTTAAACAACAAGTCACCCCTTCAGTAAGTTGAAAACCAACAAATATTGCTTAGCAAGTTAAGGAACCACTAGTGTAGGTCCTAGTTTCGAGTCCTAATATCGGTATAATGTGTAACGAAATCGAGAACAAAATGGTAATTGTACATCCATGTTATATTATGTTACTCTAATGTCTTAGTTTCTACATTTAGTTTTAAGGAATCATATCTTAATAGAGTGAGCATGATGTAGGTGATGCAATAATAACGCATAGAGAAGAGATCAGGGAGAAAAAAACATAGGATTCTTTTTTAAAAGGCTTGTTATCACAAAACGTCTATAAAATTTTCAGGATCTGCAGCTGATGCTTATAAACAATTATAAAATAACCAGTTTCATAATTTGGGCTGTGAAACACCGAACAAAATGCTCATTTTTTTTTTTTAATTACCAAAAAAAGAGAGTACGTAGTTTCATTATATAAATATTAAACACAAAAACTAAAAAACGTACGCGCAGTCTACTGTAAGTAATTCATTGCAGATGTAATATATACAGACACACACACACACAGCTGTAACTTGTCTGTCTTGCATAGCTCTGAAACCGCGTCCCATGGTCCTCCTCCTCATGCAAAAATATATAGAATTAAAAGTACAAACTTGAATTTAATAAAATTAATTAAACTCTCTCTCTCTCTTCTCAACTGTTTGATGGCTACACCTGCATGTCTTGACTTTGCTCTCTCTCTCTCTCTCTCTCTGTGTGTTTTCTTTGTTCAATGCCTAAAATTTTGAGTTATTCGATTTGGTACGGCCACAAACCAAAAACAGCAACTACAACTTTATTTTACTTTGGGCTAAGATGCCAGCATGCACACGCCACCACACCACATGCATGGAGTGATGACGATGCGGCAACCAAACACACGCTCTTTTTTTCTTTTTTTGAAACAAACATTTAACTTTTGAAAGGGCTAATAGACCAAGCAAGGGCCATTTGCCCCCCTTTGCAAAGTAGTGCTCTTTTCTCTCATGCAGCATGCAGATACTATTTTATTAGCTCTTTCCAGCAAACTTGTCTCCATTGTTGTCAGGTTATATCTCCAGTCTCTACTCCAACAATGACTCTTAATTTGCAAGAATTGTAATAAGCAATATATCCAATAATCCCTTTTCCAAAGTTTAACTAAGATTAATGTCAATCGGGAGTAACCGCGACACACGTATTTTTAATAATGTTATTTTATTATGTTGTTATACTGTCAATCTGAGTCATATATTCGAACAAGAAAAACTACACAAAAAATAATAATTTTTAAGTGTTGTAACTTGAAAAAGTCAGGGTCAAAACATAGGTCCAAATCAGGGTGCAGTTGTGTTAATTAACTGCCCATATGTAACCCCTAACATCATGTACAGTTAGTTCTAGGTTATATATGCGACTATTGTGAACGGGGTTTTCATGCTTTTCCACAAACCACCCTGTCCATGTGATCTCTAAAGACTTGTCAAGTTATCTATGCAGCTAGCTACTTTTCTCATTTGCAGAAACTAAGGAGACCAAATTAATTAATATACTTCCTTCTAATTCTGAAATCTGAAATATTATTAGAGAGAGAGAGAGAGAGAGAGGCTCAGGCTTTCTTGAATGTTGAGTTGAGCAGCAGAATTGGTTTGTCCAATGATAATACATGTGTGTGAAAAGAATAGTGTCGTCAATCCGTACAAAATCCCCCTCTCCCTCCTCCCTCCTTCCTCCTTCCCCTTTATTTATTTATTTATTTATTTTTTTGAGTCTTTCACACACTTAACATAATCATGTTAGCATTAAGGCATCTCCTTTCTTAAAATGGAGAAGCGTTTTATTTAATTTTAATATAAAATGTATAATTTACCACTCACGAAAATATTAATTAATTTTGATAATATTATACAATTATATATGAGGTGGGGTGACAGTATGATTCTCCATATTTTTAAATGACGACTCTCACATGCCAATCCCACACCCTCTCATCTTTCTTTATTTTCAATTTGTCAGAAATCCTGGAAAAAGCATAGACTTATTCGTTTGGTTGGAAATTAGAAGGAAGTTTCGTCACTATTTTAAGCTCATCATCCCATGACTTAAATTTGTTTTGACCCAACTAGGTTAATCGGGGTTTACTATTCCACCAAGTTCACCTACTAATTATAAATAAATAAATAAATAAATAAAAACTGAGAATGTCAAAGGTAAATTTATTTGACATTATATATGATCCTCTTACTAGGAAGCTGCGTTTCAGATGGGAAAGCATCACTTGACATCAATTTCGTTGGTCTGGATGTGAGTTGTCTTCAATATTCATCATCATGGAACGATGTGACTTCAAAACAAGCATGCAGATTAGATGAGCAAACACATGACTTCATACTTCAATTATTTTATTTTGTTTTTCATTATGGGAGACTGGGAAATTTTTTAATTTTTTAATTTTTTACTTTTTAAGGTTATTAAGTACTAGTCAATATTTCTATGTTTGGAACTAAACTTTTGACGGCCGAAGTCAATATATGGAAGACAAATACATCTATCAACTTCAAAACTTAGCTTGGAGCTCGCTACCCCTTTGTAACAACACTGCTTAGCTCCTTACATTGGTATACATATACAGTATTAATTCATTAAAAGTATGAAAAGAAAAGTTTCTACGATCATATCAAGTATCTGTAGGTAAGCATAAACTTGTCTTTCCAATAAGTAGTTCAAGTGATTAAGAGTATTTACTCTTGTATCTGAGGTCCTAATTTTGATTCTTCTTCTTTCAATATCATTTTTGTATAAATAAATAAATATCTTATCTTTCAAAATATATGAATGAAGATTCATTGCTTCTTTCCTTATCTATATTCTATCTAGAGATCTCTTAACTGGCATACACCGTACCAAATGGCTCTGGCTTTCCGTACTTTGAATATCAATGAAAAAGACATATCTAATACAAAAATCCCGCATTAAATCGATGCAGGTCGAGCCCTGAGGAGGTAGGGACCAATTTGGTTGGAGGCCAAGTGACCTATTGGCCAAAAGAGTTAAACATCACACTATTGTTGGTTTAATATATATAAACTACGAAAAATGATGTATTGTTTAATTGTTTGACGAATTGTGAATCTGAATTATCGATCGATTTTTGTTTGAGTATTCAAATATGTGTAGTCGAAATTCATAGTATAACAAGATAATTAAATATTTATATATTTGACATGAGTCTGTAAACTATAAAGATATATAATATGTGGGAAGAGGAGTGGGTTTATGATGAGAGGAGGGATGGGCATAGCCGCATAGGAAAGTGCAGTGAAGGTTTGCAAAGGTGGGAGTATGTTGGATAATGAAGAGGCAAGATCCATGTGGGTACATAAGGTGTAAATCAAAAGAATCAAATCCCCTGTTTTGGTATACATATGAAAGTTCCAGGAAAAGGATTCAAATTCAATCAACCACCATATCCACAAAATATATAATACAATGGCTTACGTACATGAGTAATTAAATGTTTGGTGGATGTTTTTGAGTGCACCAAATTTTAGTCCAAAGAGAGAGACAAAGTTGTTGACTTGATATCATATTACAGCTAGATAGATATAGAGAGCATGATAGCAACTAATCTTTGATGAGGTATGCATGTATGTAAGGAAGGGACTGTGTGATCCAAAAAGGCATGAGGTGTGAGGAGTGCAGCTTTCAATTTCAACTAGTGCCTTAAATTTATTTGAGCATGGCCCAAAGTCTAGATGTGATGTAATTTGGAGCTAAAATCCTTCGTGTACTAGTAGCAGCATTATTCAAGTTGCTATCCCATTTAAATAATTTGTAAAGCGAACTTGGTTGGAGCCTTGGTGGAGCTATAAGTGACCACAATGATCACTCTGGCCTAGCGGGTTTGGCAACTAGTCTAGTCTCTTTTGATCGAGTCCTATGACATTTATGGGTGGTGGTGACTGAAGCTTATGGGTAGAACTTGCTCCATACTTGTCGGCTTTTGAATTTTTGACATCTATGGTTAAGAGATAGAAACTTGTCCGTCCTTTAACCGTCTTGTAAGAGAAGGGTGCTTAAGAGCTCGTACACTACTCTTCCAAGTAGCTTGGGAGTTTCCGTGACAGCTCGAGTTTTATTTTCTTTCTTTAACATATTAAATTTGTGTTTTGAAATGAGCATTTTGGAAGTGGTAATAGAAACACAAGTCTAAAAACTGGGGAAAGACTCGCCTTATTAATTTTATCTTTCATTTTCATCTAACCCAGGTAATTGAAAGAGTGATGAAGATGATAAAAACGATCCAGCCAACACTAGTCGAATTTCCCCTTCATCTAGAAAGACAAATAAAGTTGAACCAGCAAATCAACGATTAAAAGATGTCTTCAACAGTTCGTATCACTGTCTAATAATGCTAGGCATGACGAACGAACACCATCTGCTAAACACTTATTTAATTTCCAACCAATAATAACACAAGCTGTGGTTCATTGAACAAAGTACAAACGCCATACTCCGACTGTGACTTCAGCAATATTAATTTGTAATCCCTCTTATTCAATCATATACATCGTTTCAAGGAATGTACACTAAATGACATTACAGCAAGACACAATCAATGCAACAACAAGAACGTCCAGGGCATCTAGATTGGCAGATTCAGGACTTTTATTCAGTGTGGACAATTTATAGAAAATATTTGCAAAGCTTGATGGGGACGATTTGTAACAATTTGTACCCTTCAGATGACGCTCGCTTTGAATCCACCCCGGAGTGCAAAACACCACTTAAAATGGTGCAGCACTACTACCATGGCAAGTTTAATATGCAATCATTGTTCTCTCCATTTAATACTGTGGTGGCTATTCAGATGTTTCCACTACGGAACTCAAAGCACTGATTACGGATTCATATACTTTTATGCCCTTCAAGAATACGGTATCCTTTAGGAACTGCAAAAGAAAAGAGATGAGGGGAGTCAGGAAGAGAATTTGATAATAAGCGCATGTTAAAAAGACTGGTAACAACAATACTGAACCTCGTTATGGTCATGAAGTAAGACGGGAGTATTCGTCATTGGGGAGAAACCAAGAGCAGGAATGCCCTGCTGTCTCATGTATCGTGCATCAGTAGTTGATGCCAAGATTTCAGGCTTTGCAAGTTTGCCTCCAGCCGATGCTATAGCTTGTTTGAAAACAGACCACCATGGATTGGAATCATCGGTTGGTGTTGCTAAAGGGCGACCCCTATAGTCGCTATTCGGTCCTTTCTCAATTAGCTGCCATATAAAGTAAGTCATAAGCCATTTTTCATTTATGCGCCTGTTTTCAGAGAAGATAGAGGAAACGAAGAGAATATACAGATCAAAGAAAAAAAGACAGCACAGTGGTCATCAACAATACATTTGAAACTCGAAACCTATTTTTGGCGCTCTGAAAAGATTATGCATATGGATTTGTAAGTACAGGAAAATATGCAATGACAAAAATAGAAGGGTTCGGCTCCTATGACCAAACCCCATAACGCAAACCTGATTTAGTGATTTAATAGTAGAGCAGAATGTTATAGAACTGGTCTCAGATGATATCTTCCAAATAAGATAAATAAATAAAAATGGCATACCCAAAATGTTTCAGGTAGATTATTAAATGTTAACAGAGACCATTATACAGAATCAGCTCTCTTTCAAGCTGATGCAACGATGACAAGTAGCCATTTACCAGCCATAGGAAAGTTGTAATATTGGTAACCGCATGAGGAAATTACGATAAGTAGTTGCCACATTTGTTGTTTACCCAAATCAAAGTGCAGCACATTTTCTAATTTGACGTCCGACTTTAATACCGATTTCCAAGTGAAAAGCCTTAGACACGGTAGCTCACTATCAGTAAAAATGATAAACAGGGACGAACTGCTTGAATTTCATAGTCCGAAAAAATGGTTTTGAAATTGAGCATATCAAATCTTGAGAATCAATGTACTATAACTTCTTATCATCCTACGTGAGGAAAATGTGCGGCACAGTAACTGAATATGTATATATAATGGGTTGAGGAGTAGAAAGTTTATATTGAGGATGCACAGAAAAATCAGAAAACTATGCAGATAATTAATATTACCATTACAAACTAATAGCCTGCATGCAGGGTTTATCTTCTAATCAGATTCATGCGAACTAATTTGCAGAGAAACATATAATTAAGTTGATGGAGTAATGTATTTAACAATGGAATTAGAAATTAGGTTATCTACACATAAATTCCTAACTCCTATAATTTCACATTATACTAAATGAATGAAAAATTCCTAACTCCTATAATTTCACATTATAGTAAATGAATGAAAACACTGAAGAATCCATCCACAAACTCAATATACAAAATCAATGAAACTGAACAGAGCCAAAAAGTTCACCTGGTATGTCAAATTCCTCGCCTCCGGTGCCCACTCCTCAGCAATCCTCTTCCTAACAAGCTCGGGGTCCACAGTAGGCGGTATTCTTATATTAAACCCGGCCTCGGCCTCCGAAGGCTGCATATTCATCGCAAACCCCTACACAAGCATACAATCAAACACCTTATGATCAAAACACCAAATGACCCATCACAACACAAACAAACACACAATAACCAGTACTTCAAACTCACATCGCCAGAAGCAATCCCAGATTTCAAATAAACCGGATTGACCGAAATAACCTCCGAAATGGCGGCCTTCCCGGCTTTGACCACATCGAACTGGGCCGCCCGAAATCGAGTCATAACCTCAACGCTATTCATCAAATTCTCCATCGCTCCATTGTCGTACAATCTGGACCCGTGCCCGGGAGCGCCCTTCGCCTTGACGATCAAACTCCACGGAGTCCGATCGGCGTAGAAAACCCTAAACTCGTCGCCAGGGTTAGCCTGGCCTTCGTCCAGCATAAACCCGACGTTCAAATCCCGAAACTCCTTGGAAGCCGCGAACTTGGCGACTCCGTCCAGGCCGCCGATCTCCTCATCGGGGACGAAGGACAGGTGGACGGTGCGGATTGGGACAAAGTCGGCGGCTTTCAGGTTTCGGATGGCCTCGAGGTACTGGATGGCGATGCACTTGTCGTCCTGGGCCCCACGGGCGAATATGCGGCCGTCTGCGGTGCGGTGGGCGGAGAAGGGGGGGTGGGCCCACTTGTGTGGCTCGGCGGGGACGGAGTCGAGGTGGGAGTTGAGGAGGAGGGAGGGGAGGGAGGGGCGGGAGCCAGGCCAGGTGAGGAGGAGGAGGGGCTTGGATTTAGAAGGCGTGAAGTGGAGGGTTTGGATTTGGAGGTTTAGGGTTTGGGCTATGGCGGTGAGGAAGGAGACCGGGGCGGTGTAGTTCGGGTTCGGGTGGGCCGTGTTGATCCGGAGGTAGTTTTGGAAACGACTGATGGGCGTGTCGTGTTGGTGTTGTTGTTCTGAGTGGGCCCCTCCGGTGGCGGCGAGTAGGAGGACGATTGCGAGTGTGAGGAGATGGTTGGACATGGTGGTGGTGGTTGGGGGGATGTGGCCAATGTAACAGTAATAATTACCGGTTTTACTCGTTTGAGTTCAGTGACTCTACAGTTCACTTCAGCTCCACATTTTGTGTTTTTGGTTGGCGCGCTTCCCGACAAAATAATAAAATAATAAAATAATAAAAATAAAAATGCAAGAATTCTGCTCCGATTTTTCATATTTTAACGTGCTTAAATCTTGGGATTAAACTCTTTTCATGTGTAACGTTTGTGGTTAAGCAGATAATACAAAAATTTAAGGTCCATATTTATTGGTTAACGTTTTTGGCACTTTCATTTTCCCTTATAACACGCACGTATTTAGTACTTATACAAACACTATATATAATTTTCCCTTAAGAGGTTTATAATTCAAGTGGTTAAGATTATCTTCAATTATGGGCCATATGGGTTAAATATAGCTCTAAAATAATATAAAATTCATCTTGAGCCATGGGCTAAAAACAAATTTGGAGGGCCACATTTAGCTATTTAACCCTCTAATCAGGCCTTGTAGCCCAGCTATAGCCCATACCAAATTTTCTTGTGGTACATGTGCTTTTCAAAAAGAGAAAATATCACACATGAGTGTGAGCACATAACATCTTGTTTAACTGCATATTTAAAAGTTAATATTAAAGGTGCAATGACGTCATCGATGACACCAGCTAGCCTTTAGTTTTTTTTTTTAAAAAAAAAAAAATGGATTTGAAACGTTACCTTTTTTAGTTTCACGTTTCTTACAAATTCTATCACATTCTCTACTTATTCACAGCTTTCCACACTCTTATTTTTTTCACACTCATTTCATCCAAACATTTTCTACAAATTTATTCTCTTTGCTTATTTTGTTATTCACATTGTTTGAAAAATGTCCCAAACTTTGAAGGGATGAAATTGGTCACGAGTGGAAGATGAACGTCTTTGCAAGGCTTTCAAAAAAGTCTTCGAAGATAGCGTAGTGGAATATTGTCTCTAAATAGTAGTTTAATTAAATTAAACAATACATAGTAGTGGAATGTATGAGCGTGGTACCATAGTTTTTTCTCAAATTAATAAAATATGAAGGACCCTAAAATATAGTCTTGCAGTCTCTAAATAATAGTTTAATTAAATTAAAATACATAGTAGTGGAACGTATGAGTCTTGTACCATAGTTTTTCTCAAAATAATAAAATATGAAGGACCCTAAAATACAGCCTTGCATGCCTGGAGATGGAAAAATTTAACCATACACTATTCTTTAAAAAATTAATATTTCTAAGGGAATTTATAGCCCTGGACTACATTTAGCTGTATAACTAGAGATGGCCTAAGAGCATCTAACTTTACAGTTTAGGTCTTAGATTCGGTTTTCCCTTCATCTATGTATTTTGTATTAGAAAAAAAAAATTATATATTTCAAATCCTCAATTCATAAAAATGAAAAACAATTTAAAGTTTTTTTTTTTGGGGTAAAAAAGGGGGCCAAAGCCCAAACAACACAAAAAGAACTACAAAACACTCATCCTTGGACGAGCCAAACTTCTGGCATCAGCAGCAAAGAGCTCAACAACCACACCATGCGCTGAATCCAAAATATGTAAACCCAAGGGAAGATCATGGCTCATAGCAGCCAAAGAATCAGCAGCAAAATTCTGCTCACGAAAAATGTGATTGACAGAGCAACACCACTCCTTCTGAATCAGCAGATAACAACAATTGGTAATGCTAAAAAGAGGATGAGTATGGCTGGGAGGATTCAACATAAGATCCACAGCAGACTTAGAGTCACATTCAACCTCCACAGTACGAAACCCATCTTCCCAAGCTAAATGGAGCCCCCAAAAAATTCCCCAAAGCTCAGCCTCAATCACAGACCCAACACCCAAATTAACAGAAAACCCTTTAATCCAATTACTAGCATGATCTCTTAACAAACCCCCAGCTCCAATGTAACCACGAGCATGCTTACGACTACCATCAGAATTAACTTTACACCTCCCTGGCAAAGGGGCTGGCCAATGGAGATAGACTACACCCTGATGAAGAGGAGCAGAGATAGACTTAGTGGCAGCAAGCCAATCCTTAACATACTGCAGAATCACCTGCTGCGGCTCAGAGGGGAGCAAGAAACCATGTTCAAAAACAAACTTACAACGCCATTTCCAGATGAACCAAAGGCTAACAGCAAACACCAAGTTCCAAGCCAAACCAGTCATAAAAGATCTCTTGGAATGCAGATTATGGAAGAGCCAATCATCAAAATTAGGAAACAAGACACTAGAATCCTCAAACCAACTGCCAAACTGGCTCCAAATTAAAAAGGAAGAACTACAACCTTTAAACAAATGCTCAACAGATTCAACAGGATAAATGCAACGAGGACAAGAAGTAGAACCTGCCATACCTCTACGGTGCCTTTGAGCATTAGTAAGGAGTTTCTTGTGACAAAGAACCCAAAGGAAGGTCTTAACCTTCGGAGGCAAATGCAACCTCCAAATAAACTCCCAATGCTAATTAGAACCAGCCTCAATTGGACAAAGTAATTGATAGGCATATTTAACAGAAAAGTTTCCATTAGAAGTAAACCTCCAAATGCACATGTCAGGGCCACTGTCAATGAAGCCAGCATGAATACTAGTAATCATCATCACAATATCAGGAGGGAGACACTCTTGAAGGCAGGCGACATCCCAAACACCCTCCTCCATAAAATCACTCACATTCAAATGGAGCATTTCGCCAGACAAATCAATAAGAGCATGACTTATAAGAGTACCACAACTCAGCCAAACATCAATCGAAAACAAAATGGAATCACCAGAACCAACTCTCCATTTAACACCAGAGGGAAGAAGCTTGGCACCAAATAACACACCCCTCCAGCTGCTAGAGCAACTACGAAACTGATGCTCATTAACAGACAACATATCACAGTTTTTTAAATATTTAGCCTTAAGAACTTTGGCCCAAAGCCCTTGGTCATTCTGAAGGAGTCTCCAACCGGATTTAGCCAACAAAGCTTGATTCATCCAGGCATCCTTTTTCACTCCCAAACCACCAGCGCATTTGGACTTACACACAGTTTCCCAGTTCACAAGATGCACCTTAGCCTTGTCAACGGCATGCCCCCAAAGAAAATTCTTATTTAACTGATCCAGCTTGGAACAAACAGAAGCATGCAATATAGCAGTTTGCGTAGAATATATAGGAATAGCAGAGGTGACTGATTGCAATAACGTGAGCCTGCCAGCCATAGACAAAGTGTGGCTTTTCCAAGAAGAGATGCGTTTTTTAACTTTATCAATAATTTCCTGATAAGTATCTTTGGTAACTCTAGTGTGAATTATCGGAACACCAAGATACTTACCAAGGTTATTAGATAAAGGAGAACCACTAATAGAGGCAATATTCTAAGCCAAAACAGGACAGGTATTAGGGGAAACACAAACCATAGACTTTTCAAAACTGACCTTCTGACCAGAAAGGGAGCAAAAATCATCTAAACACTGCTTCATCACTACAGCCTGCTCAATAGAAGCCTTCCCAAACAAAACCAAATCATCAGCAAAAAATAAATGAGAGATAAAGGGCCCTCCTTGACAAATCTGCACAGTCCTCCAACTCTGGTCAAGAACCTTTTGCTGAATTATATGGGAGAGCTTTTCCATACATAGAACGAAAATGTACGGAGAAAGAGGGTCTCCTTGACGTATACCACACTTAGGAGAGAAATCAACTGTTAACTCACCATTTAAAATAGCTTTATAGGGCACAGAACTAATACAATGCATGATGAGCTCCAAAGTTCTCCCTTCAATACCAATTTCACAAAGAACCTCTCTAATAAAAGACCAACTTAAACGATCATAAGCCTTGGAAAGATCAATTTTCCAAGCAATAAAATATATAATGTTTCATCAAAGTAATAAAAAATATATAATCAAGTTCAAATCCTCATTTCCCCCAATAATGAAAAACAATCCAATATTTCATTAAAGTAATAAACAAAATTACCAATATATCTTTAGCATCTAGGTGCTCATGTAGAATTCTATAGTAAGGAAGAGCAATATCTAAGGCCCTTAGATGATGTTATATCTTTCAAATTGGTTAGTTGTTAGATCAAATTGGTTAGTTTGATTTTGTAACACCCCGACTCCAATTAAATTCCCTACTTAAATTATTTAATTTAATTAAATATGAAATTACGAATTTACCCTTAGAGTAAGGGTATTTTAACCCGATTCCATTTCAAAGTTCGCACGAGACGGGCTTCCCCTGTCTCTTAGGATTGACTAACCCATGTGCAAGTGCCGTTCACATGGAACATTTCCCTTATTCGGCCTTCAAAGTTCTCATTTGAATATTTGCTACTACTACTAAGATCTGTACCGATGACCGCTCCTCCCGGGCTCACGCCTCAGGTTTTGCAGCGACCGTTGAGCCCTCCTACTCATCGGGGCCTGGCACTTGCCCCGACGGCCGAGTATAGGTCGCGCACTTAAGCGCCATCCATTTTCGGAGCTAGTTGATTTGGCATGTGAGTTGTTACACACTCCATAGTGGATTTCGACTTCCATGACCACTTTCCTAGTATCTTAATCGACCAACACCCTTTGTGGGTTCTAAGTTAGTGCGCAGTTAGGCATCGTAACTCGGCTTCCGGTTCATCCAACATCGCCAGTTCTGCTTACCAAAAGTGGCCCACTTGGAGATCTCGATTCCAAGGCGCGGCTCAACAAAGCAGCCGCGCCGTCCTACCTATTTAAAGTTTGAGAATAAGTCGTGGGCGTTGCGCCCCCGATGCCTCTAATCATTGGCTTTACCCGATAGAACTCATTCACGGGCTCCAGCTATCCTGAGGGAAACTTCGGAGGGAACCAGCTACTAGACGGTTCGATTAGTCTTACGCCCCTATACCCAAGTCAGACGAACGATTTGCACGTTAGTATCGCTGCGGGCCTCCACTAGAGTTTCCTCTAGCTTCGCCCCGCTCAGGCATAGTTTACCATCTTTCGAGTCCCGACAGACATACTCTCACTCAAACCCTTCTCAGAAGATCAAGGTCAGTCGACGGTGCAACCCTCAAGGGGATCCCGCCAGTCAAATTAGAACCGAATTCGATACTATTCATCCGATTTGGTTCGGTTCGATTTTAACAAAAAAATTTCAAAAACAGTTTGGTTTGGGTTGAACTGATTCCGGTTCGATTTTGAATCGATTTCGATTTGGTTTTGAACTGGATTATTAAAATTAATTTTTAATACAAATTTCAACTAAAATTTTATTTTTTTGACTTGAAAATTAATAAATTATTTAATTTCATTAAAAAAAAATATTAAAGCTAGAAAAGAGAGATGTTTTGAAATTGAACTTGGATAAATATTAATTATGAGATAAAAAATATAGCATTGAATATAAATAAATATTGAAATTATAGTTTTTAATTTGATCGGTTCGGTTAGGCCCTATCCGATTTTTGAAGACATAGAATCGAATCCAAAATCGGTCCAAACCAATTCGGTTCGATGTTTTACCGGTTGTTGACTTTTTGACCAACTCGGTTTTCTTCCCTTTTTGTTCAGTGCAGTTCGATTCGGATTTCTTGTTTGCCTGTTTGAATGCCCACCCCTAATGGTGAGGGTGTCATATATGGACCATAGATGTGAACCTTCATATTAACCACCTGATTCATCTGAATAGTAAATTCACTTAAGTTTAATGAAATGATCTTGTGGCTAATATGAGGAGTCCATATAGAGCACTCTCAATATAGAATTTCGCGTGAATACCATTATTTGCCTAAATAGATGGGCTTAACAAATGTTGGGCCAGGCTGATATACCTATAGATCAGGCCCCAGACCGTAAAAGGAGCCGCAGCCTCATCGCCCGACCCTGCGATACAGAAGGTGAGAGAAATGGGCCTTGTTCCATTTTGCAAAGGATTGATTTGGTGTTTTTTGGTCGCAGGATTGATTTGGTAGCCATGGCCATTGCCGCAGCAGCAACAGCGACAGTGACAATGGCGCTGGCGAGGCCAACGTCGAATGTGTTGCTGACAAGACACAGGGCTAGGTGGGTCTTCACTCCATTTGCTGTTTCTTCTTCCTTTACTTCGTCTTCTTCTTCTTCAAAGCCTTCAAGAGCCCTCATTCTCTACTCCAAGCCCGGGTGCTGTTTGTGCGATGGCCTCAAAGAAAAACTTCAGGCTGCCTTCTTACTCGCTGGCCCTGATTCTCTTCAGGACGTTGATTTACAGGTAACCCCATGACCTTTCAATTAGTTTTGAACTTTTAACATTTGTATTTCAAGCGTTTTCTCTGTTTTCAATAAAGTTTGTTGTATTGGGTTTATTCAGATAAGGGATATTACGGGCAATCCAGAGTGGGAAAGAGCTTACCAGTATGAGATACCAGTGTTGGCCAGAGTGCTTTCTGATGGTACTGAGGTTAGTTCCTTCCATTTGGTTTTCTTGGGTCGGCTTTAATTTCAACTTTAATTCCTGTAATGTGCTGTTTTTTCATCGTGAAAGCTTCCAATTTCCGTAATTTATTGCTGTACCAAGCGACTTGGCAGCTTTTTCTTTATTATTATCCTTTGAATAGAATACCGCTAATTTCACATGTTGAGGGAATGACACCCAAATGAGACTCAACTTAAGCATAAACATATTCTAAGCTTTATATTTGTACTTCTGAACTTGACCCTGTGTTGGAGCAACCCCATTTTATGTGAAGCATCAACCCCATTTTAAGAGTAGCGATAACTTTCAGAATAAACGAACTGCAAAATGAAATGATCACACAAGCAGTTTAACATATTTTGAAAAAGAATTTTATAGAAAATGTCCAGTGGCCAACTTAGCAAGGTGTTGCCTCATCCGAGATCACTAGGGATGAACTTGTGCAAGCTATCCTGGCCAACCCAAAATCTAGACTGGACCATAGAAGACTTTGGTTTGGAATTTTATAAATCGGTGGCTGCTTTGGTTTGAACAATCCCATCCAGAATTTAGTTTGGGCTGAATAGGGGTTAAGGTACCTACTGCCTAAGCCTGATAGGCTGATGCATAGCACAACATGAGGCCTAGTTCCAAAGTATACCACTTCCCTTGTGTAATAAATTGAGTAAGGATTGTATGCATTTTCTTATTAGTTGAATTGCTGGGGTTTGATATCATTGTATTTTGTTCTATCCTATTTAGTAATACAATGAAAAGCCTCCCATCCACAAAAATCATTTGATAATGCTACCTTGTATTGGATTATTGTACCCTCTATATTAAACTTTGCTTTGATAGTAGTTTTCCAATAACCATGTGCAATTAGGCGCAAGTTCTAAAGAGTTTGATGGCCATCTTGACACCAGAGACAGATTTAACATTCTTTTATTGGCAATGATTGATTGAGTAAGTTCTTTGAAGATGAAACTATTTTATTGGATTGGCTGTATAATGCAGTCAATCGAGAAACAATAAAGAAGGCATTAAGATAATATTATTATAATGCCTGGATTTTGGCTTTGGGTGTATGTGATTTGATGATTCTTATTAAACTGTCTTATGAATCCTAGGATTAGAAATTGTAGGAATCATATTGCTCCTAAAGACTGGACATCCCATGAAATTGCACTGTAAAGTTATCAAGTGAACCATGTCACATGGGAGTCAGTTGTGTCATGGCTTGTAGGCTAGCCCTTATAATTGAGGCAAAGGCTCCATTGAGTTTAGTTGGGTCACTGCTGTGCTGAGTGATGGGTGATTGTAAATGCTACCTATGATTCATTCTTTTTGTTGTGGAACTTAAATCTAATTGACTTTTCTGTGTAAACATTGCATTCAATACCAGCTGATTAAACCAAGTATCCTTCATTTAGATCGATTAACATTGGAAAAGGCTTTGTATGCACATGCCAGAATCATATAATGTGTTCCATTATCCTTTGATATTTGTCTTTTGAATCAATGTGGACATGCCTTTATGTTTCCCCTGTTATTTGTAGTCGTCCTTCACTGCATATTACCTTTTCTAATAAATTCTAATGGGATGATTTTCAATTTTCATGCTTTATTTTTGCTTTCTTGCTTTTCTCCTGCTCATGTGAACTATCTTGTGGCACATACAATTCTGACTCTAAATGCTTGCTGACAGATGCAGATCCTTTTTACATATCTAGTGGCGCAGATTTTTTGTTTTTTTTGTTTTCGTAATAGCCACGAACAAATTTTCCCAGTCATAAATATCTGATTATAGTTTTCTTTTTTCCTTGTGCATCATTGCGAGGATATGGTTTCAGTTGTTAATCTCTTTTAAAAATATACTTTTTTTGGTGCTTTGCCATGTATCAAGCAATTACTTTGCTTTAGATGGTGGATTGACAATCAAATAAACAGCCAACGCAATTATTGATGGGATTGTGTCTATGAGGTGGCCTATCATGCTTGAAGCATCTCAAGTTTTCTTACCCTTACTGTTTCCTTTTAGCATGCTGAGAATTTGTGTATATGGTACATGACTTCAACTGCATTTCCTCAGTCTGAAATCTGAAAGAATTCAAGTTAGATCTTTTTTGTTTTGTTTTGATGAATCACATTTGTGGTTTCATCTGACGAAAATATCGAATTATTTTCCAGGAAACTCTACCTAGGTTACCTCCTCGTCTCGGAGTGGAACTGGTTCAGAAGAAAATAGCTGCTGCCTTAAAACATTAGTGGGTTTTGGACCCTATGTAGAAGTGAAGTTTTGTGATTGGCTATTTGGCATGTATCTTGAATTATAAAGGAATTTGTAGATCACATCAACTTTGTAGCCAACTTTTAGTGAATGGCCAGACAAATTTTCTTTTGACCCTTCTTTCTTGATCCCTTTTTGTTCTTCTGCCTTTATTTCCTTTACAGTTGACTGTTTTCTATCAATGAAAAATGTAGATGAAACTACGTATGCAAGATGGACACCTACCCCCTTCCATTCTCATCCTTTCTCAATAATTGGTCTCTCGGGGGTCTGTGGAAGGAGACATTAGACTAACCCGCAATTTTATATTTCTCAAAAAAAAAATAAATAAATAAATAAATAAAAAGTTAAAAATGTATCATTGAGAAGGTGGTCCATTATCTATAAAAAGAAAAAGAAAACGTTTTGAAAGTTGCAAGATTTGTTTTAAATCACAACCCTTAAACAAGTTCCACAATTAATTCACTCACTTTTGTTGACGCAGATGTCTTTGTAGTTTGTTCTAATGTTCTGCTTGACTTTTGTTTTCGCCTCATTGAAATTTAATTTAAGGAATTTCAATTGGATACATCATCCTTAAAATAAAAAACTCAATTTAATCCTAATTAAAAGTGAAAAAAAAAACCCCATTTTGCATTGGAATTAAAAGAAAGCAAATTCTTTAATCTTCAAGCATTATTACAATTCATGGAAAAGTTTTCTTGTCCGCTTTAATCTCTCCTCTTGCTTTCTTGTAAGAAGACAGATTTCCATCACTTTATTTTCCTTCACTCTCTTTCTCGAAATCTTTATTTTCTAAAACATTACAAGGATCAAATCCGTCACCCTTTTGAATGAAAATGAGTTATCCATTTTAAATGCATTTTTTTTTTCAGTGGATACTAAAGATAGGATACAGTATATGTCACTCCAATATTTTGACATAAAAAACTTGTAAATAAATATTCATAATTAATACATTATATTGAGAAAAATGCCCTATTAAAATGAGAAAGAAAAAAAAAATTTTGCTTTTCAAGTTGCTACTATTATTTTTAAAAAGGAAACATGACAATGATACTTATACAATTAATTAATTATGAAAATATAAATTATTATTATTCAAAGGGAAAAAAAACTAAAGGAAAAGCAATCATTGATTATTGCTTATCGGAAGATGAACTCAACTTTGCCATTAGCACTTAAAAAGATGAGGGAAAAGGGGATTACACGCAAAGGTCCTTTCATCTCATATATTATGCAGAAGAGCAGGAAAGTTGTTAAATTTTAAATCACACCACAATCAAAAGTACCAAAAGTAATAGATATGCATTTATTTCTTTGACCAAACTTCTCTTCACTAAAACTCATGCATCTGCCTTCTTTCTTTGTCACTCACTTTTTCTTAAAGTGATGAGGAGTTAAATAGTAGTTGTTCCAAACACTTCACAACTTGATTTGCTAGCTAGGGGCATCTCTGTCTAGCATGTTAAGATCATTTTAAAGCTTCTTTCTTGCTGTTTATTTCCATTCTCATTAAAAATGATGAGTCAATTCTCCCTCCTTTAGCCGTCCCACATTATTTAGCCACGAATCGCTAAATGTTCACAAATATGTAGAGTCATCTTTATTGATGGATATATTCAATTAAGAAATTTCTTACATGAGTTCATCGATTCAATCATTCTATTTTTCAAGCATTTAGATCATTCTTATAATAAAAAATAAAATTTAAATTTAAATTAGTAAAATATAAGGTAAAGTGAGCCATATAAACATATCCCTAAAATAAGTTTATGTATATTTATATTGATTGACACTCCGACAAGCATGCCAAACATTTCAAACATAATGCTCTTTTTTCTACACAAGGTTTTGCCATGTTTCTAGCATGAAAACGATAAGATTTGAAAAGAGCGAGAGAAAAAAAACACTTTTCACATTGATCAAAATTCAGAAGCGGTGCATAGATTAGCATAGTTTTATTTATTTTTTTGATTCATGCATCTTCATGGTGTCACGATCTTCCTGATATTATTCAAGATACTTTCATTGAAAATCTGCGGTAATCTTTTTTCACTGAATACATTGCTTTTTCTCAATCAAAAATAATAACATCAGAAGGTTTCTTTGACCCAAGTCATATATGTATGCACCAGTTGCAAAGGAATGTGTTTATCCCATTTAGGTAACCAAAGGGTCCCTGCAACGACAAGAAAAATTAAATGGTAGGGCATTGTCTGATTGGTAATTTTGATCTCCTACAAAGAATTAAAAGGTTCCAAGTTTGTGCACAGAACTTTTTTGATTGATTAACAAATGTTTAAAAAAATCATACATATATATATATATATATAGTCAAGTTGGTTTGAGCGGATATGCTTCCCACTATGCACTGAGTTCGAATATCCCTTCTGGTATTTTAGATTATATTAAAGTAAAATATCGTTTTTATAAATAAAATAAAATAAAAGATATATAAGTCTCAATAATGGTACAGTTAAAAGCTCAATTACTTAATGGATTAGCATGACCTGTCCTCATCATGCATGCTGAATGGGAAGCAACTATATATAAATATGTGCACGCAAGATGCATGGCTCTTTTCACATCCATCAACTAGAAGAAACCTTATAAAACTTAGCTGTAGACATCAGCTTATTGCTAATCTTATCCAAAACAAAAATTTGATCCCTACCTTCCTCTATCTTGCTTAACCAAAAATTACACTGATACATATTTAGCAAAACCATTAGATATAATAGTTGGTGTTTACTGTAATTTGGTTTAAGAACTTTTGTGATTACAAAAAAGAGTTGGTGATGGTTTGTTTGCCCAAAATTTTCAAGAAATATCTATGAGTTCTTTAAGATGAGATCGACCCCTCCTGAAAAGAGACAGACAAGATATTAAAGCAGCTACATCTATTTTCATTGTAAAATGAAACTCCCATACACAACCAACGAGCACAATTGAAGCACAAAGACACACAAAAGCACAATTGCACATTTGCCTATCAGTAATGACCGAAGCAAGCATACTTTCAAAGACAGGGCCATGCATCCACAGAGATTGCAAAATAAAACCCTTTTTCTTCAAGTGGGTGTTGGTATGAGTGGCTCTGTACAAGCGATAATGTATACGTCTCATATCAAAGAATCTAACAATAAACTAAATACAGTATAGGTGGACATGATAGCACAATAGTGGGTTTATTATCCTATCATAATTAATATTTTTTTTCTCTATAAGAAGGCCATTGCAAGCACCTTTTAATTTCATCCCCAATCAACAACCAGTTCCACTTCTCACAAGGAAGAAATTAAGTTAAATCAAGAGAGAGAGAGAGAGAGAGAGAGAGAGAGATGGCATGTGGGCAGTTTGGTGTTGTGTTGAAGAAGCTGAAACCTTATTTGCTTGTTGTGAGCTTGCAATTTGGGAGTGCAGGGATATACATAATCAGCATGGTTACTCTCAACCATGGCATGAACCGATTTGTTCTCATCGTCTATCGCAATGCTGCTGCAGCCCTCTTCCTTGCTCCTTTCGCCTTGGTTCTTGAAAGGTATTTCTATCTCTAATTAGTCACATTTAAGTAATAATAATCTGAAATTAATTCAGTTTTTTCTCTGTGAATTAATTTTCATTTGTTTTACAGGACAAAGAGACCAAAAATGACGATTTCCACCTTTTTGCACATAATGGTGCTGGGATTCCTAGAGTAAAGATCTCTCACTAACAAGCATACTAAGTATTGCTAATCGTATATGAATTTCACGTCTGTAACGAATGCAATCATTAAATGTGGTACATGTAAAGTTTTAAACTTATTAAAAATAAAAAAATAAAAAAAGTTGTACAGCTGTCCCACAGGTTCCCAATCATGTACAGTTGAATGTTGATCGTGACTACTAGCTAGCTAGGAGCAAACAAAGATAGGGGAGACCAATGCTAATGCGTATGACTTGGTTTATTTTATTTTATTTTAAATACGTATTCACCTGATTGTGCAGGCCAATTGTTGATCAGGGGTTTACATACTTGGGGATGAAATACACATCGGCATCATTTACATCTGCTATCATGAACGCCGTCCCGTCTGTTACCTTTGTTATCGCAGTTATTTTTCGGTAAAAATCAATGACTTAGATTCATTCCTAATTCATAATTCGGAAAAATAAGTATTCGTCTAACAACATAAGTTCGGCAAAAAAAATTTATTGCAGGGTAGAAAGTGTAAAGATGAAAGAGGTACGCAGTCAAGCCAAGGTGATAGGAACCCTAGTAACTTTTGCCGGCGCCTTGCTGATGACAGTGTACAAAGGCCCTGTCGTTGACCTCCTATGGTCACACAAAACCAGCAGCCACAGCAGCACCACTACATCCTCCGACCAACACTGGGTAACCGGGACACTCTTCATCCTCATAGGTTGTGTTGCTTGGTCCTGTTTCTACGTATTGCAAGTAAGTATTAATTGCATGATCAGTAATTAAATTATGCTTGCATGCATGTAATATGAAGCTTAATATATGTGACGTGATTGACGTTAATTTACGTATCGATATCCAGTCCATAACAGTGAAGAAATACCCTGCAAACATCTCACTTTCCTGCTTGATATGCTTGGTGGGAGCGTTGCAAGGTGCAGCCGTGGCAGTTACTGTAGAGCGTCGTGCTAGTGCGTGGGCGGTCGGCTGGGATTCGAGGCTCCTAGCGCCTCTCTACTCGGTTAGTTCCATACAATGCAACGGGAACACGACCTGCTAACACGAATTGCCATTTTTAAATGTGTCTAGTACATTCAATTGTAGATTGTGATTTTTTTTCTGTTCATTTTTAACTAATTAGAAGATGCACTGTCAATGATTTAGGGAATAATTGGCTCTGGAATTACTTACTACGTGCAAGGCTTGGTGATGAAGACTAGAGGCCCGGTTTTCGTAACAGCTTTCAACCCTCTCTGCATGATCATCGTCTCTATTCTGGGTTCCATTATTCTAGCTGAGAAACTTCACCTTGGCAGGTAAAGAAAAAGAAAAACTAAAATTGGGTTAACATCATATTTCCTCTGTCTTGAATTTTTCTTAATCCTAATCTTCTGGTATATGCCACATTTTGGTAAGTTGTGCACATTATTCCTATATTATGACAAATTCCAATCCTAATTAATTAAAATTATCGATAATGAGGAATAATAATGGCATGTACAAAGTGTGTTGTGATGTCGTACGTCTTGTGACGCAGCTTTTCTCAAGAACAAATACTTTAGAGAAGGTATATATATCTTTGTGATGTAATCAATCAACTTTAAGTATTGATATGATCTTTATCTGAATAGTTATACTTTGTATATTTAATTTCTTTTTGATAAAGACGTGAGTTATGCTAGTTGGTCAAGATAGTGAGCCTGCTCTGTTGCACCCAAGTTCAAATATTTCTCCCCATATATTAGATTAATTTAGACTAACGTTTATATATAAAAATTCCCTCTTTGTTTTTTGTTTTTTTAATTTTAAAACTTGATGTGTAGTATAATTGGAGGCGTGATCATCGTGTTTGGCCTTTATTCTGTGGTGTGGGGTAAAAGCAAGGATTATTGTAAAAGCTCAGCAGTGCCATCCAGTCCTGCTATGAAGGATGAAGCTCACGAATTGCCAATTTCTAATGGAAGTGCTATCAATGGGACTAAATTGGTCATTGACAAAAAGGGCAGCGACCAGCCATCCCAAATGCAATATATGACGGTCCAAAAATAATGCTAATCTTACTTTAAATTTGAATTTATAAAGAACCAGAAATGTCTTTTTAATCGCCCTTTTGAATTTGATTGTAATTATGAATCTATGATTAGCATGTAGCAATCCGCCTCTTTTCTAAGAGCTAGCTTCTTATTATCTAGTTGAAAAACGCTGTCAACAAGCCCCAATATATAAGAATATATACCCATGTCAATTCTGTATAGCTTGCACAATGTTCTCCAACTATTTTCTTCTTTCTTTTCTTTTTCTTTTTTGGGCATCTTATTAGATCTTATGAATAATGCTGCATATATTATATATACTCATCATCACATTTCTCGTATTAGTGGGATTCGGTGGATATTACATAAAGATACAACCAGTAATGTGATCTGTCAACGTGGAATAAATAGATTTATTCTTAAACTAACATAATTAAGATTGATAAAATTGAGAGAAATTGATGTTGTTTGAGAGAATGTAATAACTTGTCAAATGATCTCTTTATATAGTACAAGCCTAGAGTATCAACTATCAACAAGGTGCACATGTCATGCAAGAAAATTAGGTTGATTTGAGATAATTGTGATATTGTCAGTTCCTTTTCAAATTCTATCACATGTTATATATTCTATTAGGTAGCTAGGGGGCCTCTTTCTTCAAACCTATCTGATTTGTGGAAATTTGTATTCTGCCGTTTACGGTACGACACTAGAGCCAATATGACACACCATATATGGTAAGGACCTTCTTTATTGTGTGGTCTGAATAAAAAGGACTTGCAATTCAGTATGTTTTTTTCAATATAACTTTGTACATTGGGTTTTAAAAATAAAATTCAGAACATGTTAGACGACACCATTGGCTTGTAAACTATATCAGTTGGGTGGGGAAAAAGCAAGTACGTCACTATTGAAAAATAAGAAAAAGAGAAGTTTGTAGGTGTTGTATCAATCCTTAATATAAGAACTTTTGGTGGATTAAAATCTAAAAATTCTTACAAGTGGTCACTTGCTCTAGGGCCATTCGGAAGAATAAGAATATAGCCTTTGCAAATTGAAAGAAGAAAGAAAAAAAAAAGGAGATTTGCTTCATGCACATGGTGATTGTACTAACAGATCTGCTGCTCTCTTGCAATCTTCTCTTTTTTTTCTTTTTTGAGTACAAGCGATATCGAAACTACAGAGTAAGGGGTTTTTCACATACACAAAACTAAGATGCCTTTGGGGTTTGAACTTAAAACCTCTAATTTAAAAGTCAAGGTTTTTTTTCATTGAGCTAGACCGCTAACTCGATCTTCTATTTTTGTTCATCTCATCAAGATTTGAATCTCTGGCATATTCTTATCCATAATACGTAACTAAGGACATATTACATGAATAAACAAGTTTTTTTTTTTTTTTTCCTTCCTTCCTCTCATCGTAGTTCTAAATTAAAGTATCTTCTCTCACTGCATATCGACATACACTTACAAATTAGAGCATGAGGACAGTAAAAACACACTAGAAGTGGCCAATAAATTTCACCACCTAAAGGAAGAAAAAAAAAAGGTTGGCCGGTACTTTTGCTCTTTTTTATTTTTTATTTTTGGAATAATTCTAACCACATTCTCTTTTCAAAGACAGTATCAAGATTATATGGTGGGATTCCACCAACCTGATTAATTGTTTTCGTGGAATCCAAACACGAAACCACAAACTTTATATGTTTGGACTTTGTCTCCCCAGGTGTTTTATACTCATCCAGGAAAAATATATAGTGAAAATACAGTGCGATTATAATATCTATATACATATTTTAAACTCAATAGGTTATTCTTTTCTCTTCCCCACTATATATTGCTGTAAGGCAAAGACATTGTTAAAGAATATAAGTCACACACCTATTGAGCTTTGTAGGTGATTAAATTGAGGATAATATCAGTATTACTAGTAGTGAGCTGTTGATCCATCTCTCTGAAATTTAATAAGCATCTTTTCAGATGAAGCCACTCTAAAAGGGCTAGCTACTAAGCTTGTTATTTCATGAACATATAGGAGCAAAGCACACAGAACATTGCCAAAAAAAGAGAGTAAAATTTGCATAGAATGATAGGACATGCACATGGACGGTTTTTGTAATTGGATGTGATTAGCAATATTTCTTCGACTCTTTCGCAAGGCGACGCATAAAAATGAAGAAAAATTGTACGGCGGGAATAAAGAAAGAAGTTTGTAATCTTAATATATGTTTTTAAAAAGTGATGGAAGTGATTAACTAAATATTATGTGATTTGCAGTTTATGAGGAGAGAATCATTTCGTGGCTTGCTTATAAGCCAAAATGCCTGAATGTGGAGAATGGGTTTTCCATTAGTAGCCTTAATTTCCGCCCCTTGAATAATTAGTGGCTTGCTGATTGGCAAAGTTATATATAAAGTAGTAGCATGAAGCTAGCCCATGCTAGAAATTTAGCTAACCTTTTTCTAAACGAAGAAGTTTAGCTAACCTTAACCGGGATTTGGGATGCTTTTTAGGCGACAAAATTGAAGATTATCAACATGTAGTGCGTTGCCTAGACAAATCTTACCATCCATGTCAATCCCACTAATTATTTGATGAGGAGTGAGGTCATTAATTTAAAGTTCATATACCATGAAAACTCCCCAAAAAAGAAATTAGAGATTTAACTAGGACATGTCTTAATTAGCTTATTAGTTGAAGTGCTGTCCACTCTTCATAGCACCCACTTCCTCTCCCAAACTCCACATAAGCTTAGCCTCCCGCGTCTATCATGCTAAAGCACTTAGCCTAAATTTCATTTGGTGGTCAATGAATCGAATCCCCACTTCCAATAAAATAAATATAAGGAAAAAAGGAAAAGCATTATATTTTCATAGAGATCCACTTAATTAAATTCCTCTCTCTCTCTCTCTCTCTAGTTGCTTGGTATATGGGTGTCTTTGGTTAATGGATAAGAGAATCCGTAAGAGAGAGAGAGAGAGAGAGAGAGATATATATATATATATATATATATATATAGAGCGTGTTTTTTTTTTTCTATATATATATTTGTGGGGGAGGGGGGGGGCGTTTTTTTTTCCCACCCAAAAAAAAAATAGAGTGTGTGTGTGTGAGAGATACGCGCGCGGGAGAGTCTATATATTTTGTGAGTGAGAGAGAGAGAGGAGAGCGATAGAGGGGCCCCTCCTACCTCTCGCACACCAAAATATATATGTGCCAAATCTCTCTCTCTTTTTTTTTT
>NC_034009.1:41350000-41436796 GCF_000346465.2 Prunus persica | reverse complement strand
CGAGTGTGCGCGTGATACTCAGGATACAGGATAAGAGAGAGAGAGAGAGAGAGAGAGAGAGAGAGAGAGAGAGAGGGTTAGTGGCTTGGACATGTACGTATGATTTTGAAATATTGTCTCCTTTTTTTTTGCTTTTTAGGCTTATAAGAGGAGCATCCTCATTTTAGTGTTGGCATCCCTCAAAATACAAGTAAATTAATTAGTTGAGGTAGTAGAGAGAGGGACAGAAGTGTTGAATAGAAAGATGGGAGACCAAAGTCCAACAGGATCGAAGTTGAGTCCAGTTCTCATCAAGATCAAGCCTTACCTGGCTATGGTCTCCCTTCAATTTGGATATGCAGGCATGTATATCATCAGTATGGTCTCGTTTAAACACGGCATGAGCAACTTTGTTCTCTCAGTCTACCGTCATGTTGTTGCCTTTTGTGTTATTGCCCCCTTCGCCTTTGTTCTTGAAAGGTTCTCTCTCTCTCTCTCTCTCTCTCTCTCTCTCTCTCTCTCTCTCTCTCTCTCTCTCTCTCTCTCTCTCTCTCTCTCTCTACCAATTATATATTTGTTTTCTATCCCTTTACAAACAACCATGCATGCATGTATAAGCGCTATGTCACCAAAACTATATTTCAAAAGACTTGAATTATCATTAGTACCAAGAAATTGTTAATTTGTGTCACAGATTCAAACAAAATCTTCGATTCATATTTACAATTTGACAACATATCAGATTTTATGCCGAAATAATATTTGTATATTAATGTGCGTACATGTTTCTATATAATATATATATCTCTTATTTTGCCCTACTAACTTGACCACATTCTCTCTTACAGGAAAATAAGGCCAAGAATGACTCTCCCGATATTCCTGAGAATAGTTCTGCTTGGTTTTCTTGAGTAATGCTCTAACAACTAAAATTTGGCAAATAAATTTTGAGATTATTGCATGTACAATCATCATATATTAATATTTGATTATTACAGGCCAGTTCTTGATCAAAACTTATACTTTCTGGGAATGAAGTACACCTCAGCAACATTTGCATCTGCTGTTGTCAACGTCCTTCCTGCCATCACCTTCATAATGGCAGTTTTTTTCAGGTTAAAAAAGTAGATAATCATATTCCAGTATGCTTAGTAATTATTTTAGTGCGTTAATAAAAAGGTTAGTGTATGCTTAAGAGCCAACACATTGGAAGGCACTAAGGGAAATTGGAATATACTATTCCAATCACACCGTGCCACGTCATCGTTTTGATTTTTTTTTGTTTTTTTGTTTCCCTTATTTTTTTGATGAAATCATGGTCGACATGATGCCATCATAATCAGTTCCCACATAACGTGAAAGAAAAAACAATTACACCTTTTGTTTTTTTGTGTGGAATCTTCTTGATAATTTTTGTGACAGATGATGTAAGCCTTGGCCAGTACACGTGTTATTTGCTAGAAGAGGAAAAAGAAAAAAAAAAACCCAAAATAAAAAGTTGGGATTCTCTGCTTATGTAATACACTGCATGCTTGAATTATATAAAACCATATTATTTATTTAAAATAATTATAATATTGTGAGTGCAAGTATGTTCCTAGAATAAACAATCATATCACCTAGATATGTTTTAATATTTGTTCTTATTCCTTAAAAATGTCGTTTTCGTGCATATCTATGTACGAATAATTTCACAAGAATCATATTAATATTTGATCTAGTTTTTCTAATTGAATTATGATATATAATCATTAATAATGATTAGTTTGCCTAAGTCGTATCCTAATTATGTTATTATTTTGATTAATCAGGTTAGAGAGTGTGAACGTTAAGAAGCTACATAGCCTGGCAAAGGTGGTGGGAACTGTAATCACTGTTGGAGGAGCCATGGTGATGACACTGTACAAAGGCCCCATTGTGGATATCATACGAGGCCACGCACACAGCCACGGCACTAGCACCACCGACTCCACCAACCAGCATTGGGTGGCTGGCCCCTTGATGCTCTTAGCTAGTTGCGGTGGTTGGGCCAGTTTCTTCATCGTTCAAGTAAGTCAAACATTTACAATTGATAGTTTGAAAACGTACGTACATATCATCATGTCTACCAAAGAGAATACTTTGCAACTTGTAAAATTTCGTATGGATAAATGTTTGTGATAAGCTGATCTAATTAAGCTTTTTTTTATATGTGTTGCACTTCAGTCATTTACTTTAAAGAAGTACCCAGCAGAGCTTTCTCTCACAGCTTGGATATGCATTATGGGAGTGTTGGAAGGTGGGGTAATAACATTTGCGGTGGAACGCAAAATGAGTGTTTGGGTTATAGGCTGGGATTCGAGGCTCCTTGCTTCAGTTTACTCTGTGAGTGCACAATAATCTTCCCTATATAACACGGCTTAGAAACATTGCAGGCATTTGACACACTTTGTATTGATCTTTGTGATTAGGGAATTGTTTGTTCTGGACTTGCATATTATGTGCAAGGTGTTGTGAGTAGGGAACGAGGCCCCGTTTTTGTAACAGCTTTCAGCCCTCTATGCATGATCATCACCGCCGCCCTAGGAGCCATCGTTTTAGCTGAAAAAGTCCACCTTGGAAGGTACAATACTAAAACCTCCATATAAACTTCCACGTTTGGATGACGAGGGAATGTTTTCTTACCAGACTGTGAATCGAGATTTACAATCTGACTCTATAGAAAATAAAAAAACTTATGTTGCCAGACAGTTCGGCAATAGAACATTTTCCAATACTGACATCAATAGGGTTGCGGAGCAATGACCATCTTTCTTTTACTGATTGATTGTTTGTTTGTCTCCTTTGTGCTTTGTCTCAGTATAATTGGAGCCATTTTCATAGTCTTCGGTCTCTACACTGTGGTATGGGGCAAAAGCAAAGACCCACTAGCCTCAAGCGCACCATTGAAAGATGAGAAAAGCAATAACCTTGAGTTGCCAGTGACGGCTGATCCCAATGGCATCAGTGGACGCACCTGATCACAAGATTTCATTTTCAAGATCCCTAAACTAAATTAAGGAACAATTAATCATGAAGATTGATATGTATTTGTCGATGTTCTGATTCGAGAATAGCAAAAGTTTCACGAAAGATTATGTCCCAAATTAATCTTTCTTGGAACCTTCCTTAGTTATGTCAGGTTGCATTTAACTACATGCATGTATTAAATTTTGACTTTTTGATCCCATGCACCTTGAGAGTGTATGAAGTGATCAGTGTAATAATTTTAATAATTCTAGCTAATTATGTTTGTTTATGTTTTAATCGAACAATTTGCAATGATATCTGAAAAGTGAAAACCAAAACCCTTGAATATTCCAGAGTATTTTTCAGGTGTGTGTAAATGGGATTGCTTAGAATTTTACTTCACATCACTATATATATATATATATATATATACGGCCGAATAATATATAAGAATATTGGCTGCAGAAGATGAAGGAGAGAATCAAATACCTGGAAACTTGGATTTGAATTTTAAAGGGAAAGAAGTAAACGATAATTTCCTTGCTTTCTGATCTGTTTACATGAAAGTATAGGACTATATTCCCGCTTAATTAATTAAGAAAGCTTGTTTTGGCTCACATTTTGGTGAAGAAAAACAAAATGATTGCTTTGCGTGGTCATACGTATGCATTTGTTTTTCGTTACAAAAGGCTAAAGTTTTTTTTTTTTGTAAAAATCCTGCATATGGTTGCAGTTGTGTTGGATGGTGTGGCAGCTGTTGAGAGTATTTTACATCGAATGGTGGAATCTTTGTCTTAGTATTTAAAAGATCTTGGATCTCTCAATCTATTGTCAATTGATTTTGGAGTGAATGCTGACATTCTAATTGTTGTGCACGCGGAAGCGTTTCAAGTCAGCCAATATGATATCGATAAAATAACAAAGACAAGATAAGGCATATGCAGATAAACCAAACAACACACAAAGGTACATAAGATTACAGAGGAGTTAACGCTCTCACCACAACATGAGATTTCGTAGTTCAACTCTCACAACCCAAATCCCAAATACACCATATCACTCACACTCATAATACAGATACATATGAGCCAAGAACAAATCTCAAATTCTTACTCACAGAGAAAAGAGATACAAAGAGAGCTATTACATAGAAGTTACAAACACAAGGAACAAAAAAGGAGAACCAACCCAGAAATATAGCTGATGCCAAAGAAGAGAGACTCTTACACAAAGTTGCATCAACCTATACACTAATACAAAGAGCCTTGATTTCTCACAAATTGATTATTCTCTCTCAACATACTGTGTAGACAAAGAGAAGCTTACCTCACTCTCCCACAAAGGATGCAACCCACCAAGGTCAGATACGAGATTCCTCTTCAAATAGGTGATTGCCCTTCCTTTATTTCTCTTCTAAATATGGTGCACCACCACACTAGGAGCATAAGCAAAGAGCCCTGATCTCTTCCTTTCCCAACTCAAAAGAGAGCTTTTCTCTCTTGTAGATATGACGGCCACACTTGACTCCAATATCACTCTCTCCATATAAGGTTCAAAGCAAGTGTATTGGAGAAGGCACCGATGAGTGGTTGATATTAGCCCACATCCAAAAGTCACATAGCCTACAAAAGAAGCTACACCAACATCTGGCCATTTTTCTAATCCGCTGGAGCCAACATTCTTGACCAGATCCGCTCAAGCTGTTTTGCAAGAATGGAAAGAAAGGACATTATGGAACTTCAAGCGAGCTGTTTTGCAAGAATTGGGCCCATTGCAACATTTTTATTTTCTGATAGGACGTTGTGAAATGAAAAGCGTAATCTCGAATTAACGCCCTATGGGTTAGAAGATATAGCATGGAATGAATAATAAAAAGTTTGGAAAAAGATGAAGGCTTGAAGCTCGTTTAAGAGACTGGATTTATAATAAACTAGTCTCCCAAGCCCCAAATCTCATATTGCTTGGTCCTATAAAATGAAACGCAGAAGGGGCAGATCCACAAAGTTAGCCAGGTTAGGCCGCAAGAACTGGCATATAATTGAGCCCAATTACCTAGACTTCCTCAAGAAAATTGGATGCACCAAAGGATATAGATCATTGCATACGGAAATGCAATTGCATTGCTAAACAATTTAATAATTACGAAGCTTTGGCATCCATAACTGTTTTTTTCCCCTTCTTTTCATCACTTGGAGTGGCAGATCTATGAATTTTTCAGAGAATGGGCGATATGTAAAAGATTAAAAGCTCAACAACAAAAAATTCCATACCAATTATACAATTAGGCTACCAAAATTCATATTAAATCGTCAATTAATAACCAAAATCAATATCAATTAATCAAAATGCATATCAAATTATCAATTAAACAAAAAAAGACAATCATGTTTTCTCTTTTCCAACATGAGAGTGAGTCCATATATCATATGTATGTGGACAACAACACTAATTAGCCCCTTCAATCATTCATATCAATGATTCAACATTGTTGCTTAGCAAGGAAGAAGACCTCATTAATCTCAATTAGCATAATAGATCCAGTTTAATTACCAACAACAACATGAAACTTGCAGCGGAAATTAATGAAGTCTTGTGACTTGTGAATTGTTCCTGGTTTTTCTATTTTTGAACTTATATATGATATAGCTATGACACCAGAAAATATTGGCTAATCAGATTAGTAAAACTGAATATGACAACTCACAACAATACTTTTCTTTCTCTCTCTTAAGTTGGCTAATCAATTATAACCCATAATTAAACAAACAAATTAGGAAAAAAATATTATTATTATTATTATAAAAACCAGAAGAAACGAAACTGAGAAGAAGAAAAAACCATACCTTGCATTGCGAAGAGATAAATCTTGATATAGTTGACCAGGATTCAAATTGACGATAGGAACATGAACAAGATCTATATATCTAATCTATATGTACATCAGGGCCGGCCCTGGGTGATTTAAGGCTCAGGGCCAAAAGTCTAAGAATGTGTCCATTATAAATAAATAAATAATTATAATTATAATTTTTTATCAAATAATAAATTTTATTAAAATTATAAGAGTACAAAAACCAATAATATATAACATTTTGGGCCTCATTAAAAATTTGTTTGAGGAAAACTCAATGGGAACAAAACCTTAAACGAAGGAAAAAGAGTATCCGATTGAAAACATTACATTCAACAACAAATTAACTTGCATGTGTCCCCATGCTTCACTTTCACGTGTACTTACAAAATAAAAATAGCAATGAAATCTTAATCACAAAAAACATTTAAAATGTCTTCTTGTTGCAGTTTTAGAAGCAAAATCATCAATTATATTATCATATTTAATGTTTTTCAACATCTCTTTCAATACATAATATTGCTAGTCCATTTAGTCTATCTTGAGTCATGATGGTCCGCAAATAAGATCTTAATAATTTTAATTTAGAAAGAACAATAAAACATGTATTTTGGGTCTTGTATGTTGCGCTCTGGTGCTGGTGCTCCAAATTTCGGAGAGAACAATCAGTTTCCAACTCAAAAAGGCTTTGTTTTCGCACTCAGTTTCGAAGAGACCATAAATAAAATTCAATCGATTTCAAGAATCACTGTCTGGTTCTTGGGAAAATAATAGTGTAGAGTCCTTTTGCTTCTAGATTTGTTTGCATACGTGTGTCTTTATTTATGAGTGCTGCTAAACTAACCCTAAAATTAATTGAGTACACCCTATGATCTAAGTACACCTTAATATTTTAATCAAAATGTAAAATTAACTAAGTACACCCTATTTAACTACCAAAAATACCCTTAGTACACCCTAATACACTATATCACACAACACCTTAATGGATCTGAATCATATGCTTGGATTTTGTCTGCTAAGATCTGCTTGACTTTTAATATAAAGCTGCCACATCAAATATAATACAATCCAATGGTGAAAACAACTGCCACGCCATATATGGTAGTGAATAGAAAATAAAAATACATTTTTGCCAAACAGACAAAAGCTAACGTCGTTAGTTATCTTCTTCTTCAAAAATAGATTCAAGGAATCCCAAGTATGAAACTCAACGATGCCAATTTTAGCCAGAAAAAGGAAAAAAAAAAACCTTCTATTTCCTATCAAATGATCACCAATCTGACTGGTTCACAACGTAATTAATAATCCGTCCTGCATATACTTGCATGATGGCATCGGTGTAGGTGTTGGAGGAGGCTTGGTTGTTTTTATTATTCTTATTATTATTTGAAGTGTTGCTCATTTCAAATTATTGCCCTAACAAACATAACCATAAGGAACTGCAAATATCGTGTATTCTTTTGTCTTCCATATTTTCTTCTTTTCATTTCAAATCCAGCTAACACCTCTATTTTACTCTATCAATTGAAAATTATAGAAAAAATAATAGGAGTTTTAGCTAACTGGCTTATAAATTATAATGAGATTGAGAATAAAATGATTTCTACAAGTTGAGAGTAGAAAAAAAAAAAAGGCGAAGGGATAAAATAAATAAAAATGTGGTTTTAGGGTTTTGTGAACTCTGAAATTTTTAAAGAAGAAGGAGAAGAAAAGTAGATATCCTTTTGGTAAAATAATAATAATAATAATAATAAATATTTTCAATATCAAAATATATGGAATAGCCGTCCCTATTACTATCCCTAACGAAAAAAGTGTCAGCAGATATGAAATTCCGAATGTATCTGTCGCTGACTAAATGATCAACATTACTGTAATTAGACTTGTCATAATAATAACTAGGGTTGAATATGGTGAGTATGGTGTACTTATTAAAATCATATTTGTTTCATAATTCAATATATCCTTTTTGGTCATTTTATATTGGGGTAAATGAGTAATTCAATAAATAATTTGATAGTATGGTGTACTCAATTAATTTTAGGATTTGTTTAGCAGCACTCTTATTTATTATTGTTTTATACTACCAAGTAAGACTCTCAATAAATATCATGCATGGCCCTTTACTTCTAATTTTTTATTTTTTTATAAGGACTTTTAATTTTGAGTAATGCTACTCTTACTACATTTGTATACCACCTTATGTGGCAGATGAAGTGGACAACAACATCAATGTCAATAAATCATAAAAGAAAAAAATGTTAAATTAATTTTAATTGATGTGACGATCCACATCATCTGCCATATAAGGTGATATGTGAGTGTGGTAAGAGTAGCATTATTCTTTAATTTTTATTTTATGTTTTTGCAAATATATATATATATGTATGCACTAGTATCTTTTTTTTGTGCCCCTCTCAATTGTGGGCCCTGAACGGTGGCCTTAGTTGCCCTGACCAAGGGCCGACCTTGCTGTACATATACTTGGTTTCGAGACAATGAAGTTGTGCTTGTGCTTCCATGGCTGAAGACTTCTTCGATGCGCATGTCTCTTCTTTTTCTTTTTTATTCATGTCATGGTTCAAAACGACGTTGTTTTAACCAGGACTTAAAAAAATTTATATGCAAAAAAATTTATATGCGCATAAAGCGCAGATAACAAAAACACAACCTCTTTGAGGCATTTTATCAGACAGTTTCTTGTCACGAGCAAATGGCCAATTTCCATGGCATTTTCCTACGATGGGAGGTGCAACTGCACCTCTTTACACCTCTGTGGGTCCGCCACTGATCACTTAGATCCACAAGTTTATCTAATTTTTTTTTTCTATTGCCAAACTTGATACGCTTGATCGGATACGAGAATCAATTGTATTTTAAGACTATAATTACCGGTTATCGAGGTGGCAATCGCTGGCTACCTTTTGGTCAATTACTGGCTATCAAATGGGCGATTATTATTACAAGATTTTACAACAATAAGACTAATATTACAATGTTGGGAACAATAGGGTACCATTACGTTGTTAATTAGATCCTAAATATTATAAATTACAAGATTTATGTGCCCATTTATATGTTTATGCATATGGTTTACCATATCATGGTTAGCACAAATCAATGCTATTGTAATTCCTTGTGTGTGCTTGTAAGGATCCAATTACAATGCATTGATGAATATTAAAAATGTAAATAGGGTCCTATTTCAAGTAAACATATGTGTTTACTACAATAAGTACTAATATTACAATATTGGGGAATTAAGGTACCATGACGTTGTAAACTATATCTTAAATCTTATAAATTACAAGATTTTTATGTCCGTATTTACATGTTTATGCATATGGTTTATCATATCATGGTCAGCCCTAATCCATACTATTGTAATTCTCTATTTATGCTTGTAAGGATCCCATTACTAGTAATTGGAATTGGTGAACGTTAACAATGTAAACGGGGTCCTATTTCAAAGAAACACCTGTATTTACTACAATAAGGACTAATATTACAAAGTTAGGGAACTAAGGTAATACCATAACGTTGTAAACTATATCCTAAATCTTATAAATTATAAAATTTATGTCCGCATTTACATGTTTATGCATATGGTTTTACCTCAATTGATAATATGACAATCCTCGAGTTATACTTCTAATGATCGCAATTACGATGAATTGAAAAGGTAGACTTTAAAAATATAAATGGAATCCTATTTCAAGTAAACACATGAGTTTACTAGAACAATAATTAATATTGCAATGTTTGGAAGTAATCCACCCTTTGACTGACATAAGGATCTAGAATATACCAAGTTTTCAAAAAATGTTGAACATGTTCCAGGTAATGTCTGACTCGCAAATCGATAGGTACTAATTTCATTCTAATTGTCAAAAAATGCTGAATATGTTCTAGTTAACGTTAAAATCCCCCAGTACCTTAATCTACTGTAGCCGGTAATTTTTTATTATTAAAAAAAAAAAACTCAATTAGCATGTGTCATTAAAACAGATGGTGTATCGGTACACAGGTGTACCGTAGACGTTACCAAGAAAATTAAGTTAAAATCTCAACTCTTTCAAGAACAACAAACGGGATAGGATAGGATAGGATAGGATTTAGTTTTCGTAGTACGCCTTGCTTTATCTTGAGTTTTACATGAAAATTCAATTTGTTCACTGAATATTTTTTTATAGTAGTGAAATTGGTTATCGTGTTTTCCTAAGTTTACAATTTATAAATATTTCATTATCTTTAATTAAGTGCAATTTTTTTTAATTATAGGAAGCACCTTCAGTCTTCTTCCTCTAACTCAACGAGTTACGATATATTGTGCTATTAGGGTTTAACAAATTGGGAGAAATCTTGGGTTGAAATCGAAATTGTGAGTTAAACCATATAGCACAAATATACCCTAACTCATTGAGTTAGAGGAAGATGACGAAATTTCTATAAATTATAAACTTTGGGAAACATAACGACTAATTTCACTAAAAAAATTTCTCATCGACCAAATTGAATTTTCGTGCAAAACCCAGTCGCAAAAAAAGTATAACCTATTTTTCTTTATACCTTATTTACGATATAGTGAAACTTAAAATTCAACTTTATCCTTCCCTCAAAAAGTAAATTAAAAGAACAAGAACATTATAATATAAAAACATTGTTCCACCCTCTCAATGATCTCTCTTTAGCTATGGACAATGACCGAACAATGGTTGTCCCTCTCAGGGAGTTGGATACCACAACCCTAGACTACGGAGTCTATCACGTCAACAAAAGCCAAGTCACACCCATTATAGAGCCTCTCATCCTGAGAGGCATGGTGTCATGGCCAAGCACCATGCGCTGCTTGAGTGCAAAAGTACAAAAGTATTTGAGCTAAACTTTTTAAAGATAAAATAGCAATTTATCAAAAATAAATAAAGAAAGAATAATTTTCATGTGTGTTGTGACTAGCTAGGTGAGAAAGTACTTGAAAAAAAGTGGCTGTTTTTCTGTTTCGTTGTCCTCCAACCAAATACTTTGCATATACGTACATTGATAAATATTGTCTTCTATTTGCCAACGTTTACATATGCCCTACTACCAAAGCTATGCTTTATCAGAGAGCAAGACTAAAAGGTGATCGTTTGGTTAATGTTGGTTTTGGTTTTATAAACCCATCAGAAGTAAATTTGTTGATAAGAAGAGTACTTATAAGGCTCGTTTGAGTGTGACTTTAGACAAACCAATAATTACTTATATGGAGAATCATTTCCTTACGTAATCACTTTAACTGATTTTATGGAGAAGCACATGGGAGGTTATTCTCTCTAGAATCACTTAAAATAACTTAAAGTGATACGGGAAAACCATAAACAGAATCACCCCCAAACGAGTTCATAATTAATAGCTAACCATGCTTATTCTATGCAAGAAAATTATCTCACCTGCGACTTGGCGCAGGGACACTATTCTCTAGCCATATGGTATATAGATATCCAAACTTGCTTATATTATGTGGAACAAAAGAAAGCAACATGACAAATTACTATACGCAATTGATTGGCTTTTAATTTGTGACCTAGTAATCATCTTTAGGTAACATTATTATACACATGCTAGCTTTAGATCATGTTTATGACTCATCAAAAGAGCGCCTTTCGGTCGTTTACCCAACTTATCTATAGAATCACATGGGAAAATAGTGGTTTAATTATAGTTCCATGAGTATAAAATCAATTTCATATAGAATAATTTGACAATGGAATGTGATATAACTTGAACGGATGTCATGCATATAATTTTAAATAGTAGGCTGTTAAGGGATGTACGGAAAGTCATATAATGAGTAGTTCTATTATTAATAACATATAATGAGTAGTTTTATTATTAAATATAACATTAAATATAACATATAATGAGTAGTTCTATTATTAATAACATTAATGTCTTTTTATTCTAACACATACCGGACTATGTCAGTGTTGATGGTGGTAGTGAGCCGATAGTTAACATATCATATCAAGCTAAGTTTACAAGAGAATATGAACACCCATTTATACGTGTAAAGTTGTAAATATCACTTTTACAGCATACAAGCCACCCTCATTTGCCAAAGCATTGAGTTGCAAAAGATGAAAAGACATCATGTGAAGGTGGGAATTGGTGCTAGAATTTGTCTTCATTGCGTGGAGGCAGCTGGCTCCTTTTTTTTTTTTTCTTTTTTTTTTAATTTATAAATAATAGAACTAGTTCATCTTATTTTTGTGTTCCTCTTGATCTTCTTACTCTTTTCACAGTGCCATATCAAATAAAGGGAGGAGTAGGTATCTTTCACTTGCAATGCATTATGCATATAGTGGAGATGGAACAATTATTTGTTCTAATTTTACATTTTATATAATTATAAAATAATTCAATCGTTTTCCACGATTGGCAGGTAACCTAACTGAGAATGAAAAAGTAAAATGCATATATAAAAAATACTTTTTTAAAATTAAAAAAATCGTTAATGCCGCCTTATCCAAATTATCATTTATTTCCGACTCGAAGTTGTAGGTATGCTCTGGCGTTGGTGATAAGAGTAGCCAATCTCCCCCCTAAACTTTTTATCATTAAAATTTTATAAAAATAAAAATAAAAAATCCTTCATCTGGAATTGTTTCTGGATATTTTTGCTTTTATTTAAAAACGCACTCAATTATTATTTGTATGATAAAGTTATACCCAAGATAAGATACTCTTGCTCGCTTTTTAGTTTTTGCTCCCTTTTAAGATATATACTTTTTTTTATACATGCTTTTGAAAAACATTTCTGATATTTGTGGAAATTGTTTTGTCACAAGCAGATGCGTTTATACCCAACTCTTGCTCGTATAAGAAAACTTTTTATAATGCTAAACTACTGTTTAATTCTCCTTATTAAACTTTTTCATAAGTTTAGTTTTCTTCTTTTAACTTCTATAAGTCTATAGTAGATTTTAAATTAAGATTAATATTCTGAGTTATTAGTAATTTTCATCATATACCACATATATAATTTAACATGTTATATTGTCAGACTCCCGATTCAAACTTTTCAATTACGTTATTCATGGGCATTCAGCTATAAATTAATATTCTTGGAAATGATTGGGAAAAGACAAAGGAGGCGCCCTCACCTAAACAAACACTAGCTAATTGCAATTACATCATCTTGCACTGCATGCTTCCATCCCCCACCAAAGCACTCCTTGAAGCAACATATATGTTGCGCCGCGTAGACAGAGAAAATTGAAGTATTAAATAAATGCCACGTATCGTTCCGTATGGTTCCGTGCTTATCAAACCACGGAACGAAGCGGTCTTAGTCAATTCCAATTCTGCCACGTGGCCACATCTCCATCGCTCTTTCCCTCCTGCACCCTCAGATCAGGCGATTCGCTGAGAGGCTTTTGCAGACCACAGCATCAGGTGGTGTTCCCGTACAATGTGTCCTCATCAAGGTACCAGATTTAAAGTCTGTGTTTTGTTGTGTGTGCTTACAACCCACAGCCTACAAACAAAAGTGGAACACCTTGTCATGAGTGAGACATTTTCTTACACGATTGCAACATTTCGTGACATGCTGATATACTTTCGTGACATGCTGATATACGTAAAATGCAAAAATGTACTCAAAGTATTATAACATATTCACAAATATTCACACTTGATAAACCTCAAATTTGACATACAATATTAATGAGTGTTCGCCTGTTATAATTTGAATGAATTCGTAGTAACATCATACCAACATGTCAGACACATAGAATAGTGTGCTGCCATCACGCATAAGAATTTTTTCGATTGAGACAGTCACCCTCCTCCTATTGTCCGTACATTTCTTTTTAAACTTGAGTGCTTGAATTCCTATTTGTGAGGTATGATTCCACCAAGCTTGAGTTGTGGTTGGGATCCAAGTACGAAAGCACCTACTTGACCATTTGTTGGAATTAATTTGTTTCCCTTCCATTAGTTTCATATTTCATTTCATGGGTAAATAGTAGTTAAGCATTCACAAAACATGCCATCCACGATTTTATCATTAATTTTTTTTTTTTGGATTTATTAGTTGCGTTTCTGTTTCAACAATTACACACCAACCCACCTGTTGATGAATGTAGCCCAAAAATATACTTACATGCATGTATGTCCCCTTTTCTTTTCTTTTTTTTTCAATCAAAGTTCATTAAAATTTTAAAAATAAGAAGGAAACAAATAGAGAATACAAGGCCGAAAATGCCAATACAAAAAACAAAGTACCACAAGTACAAGGAAGATTAAACTAAGAATCAGAACAGTAGTATAACAAATCTTCCCCATACAAAATCAAAACAAAATACAAAACCGAGCCACCGTCGCCACAAAGAAACCAGAGACAGCGCATACCGCACCAATATGACCACAAAGGAGGAAATTCACATCCTCCACACAATTCGCATGTATGTCCTTTTTTCTTTAAAACTTAACAATCTTTAAAGAAGCAAAACAAAAACAACCCAAGTTGCCAAACATCTAAATCTCTTTAGGTTGAATCAAACAAATCCAAACGTTATTTAGAGTCAAACAGTATTCTATGTGATTGACAGTCCAACTCCTTCGTTGTAAACTATTAAAAAAATCCAACAGCACTAAGAAAAATTGTACACATATTTCTTTTGCTTTTTCACTTTTATTCTTATCTTCATCAAATTTCAACCATCAAGTGATTTAGGATAGTAGTAGAAGAAGAAGAAAAAGTCTTTACAGTGGATCTGTTTGAATGAACTTAGTAAAATCGAAAGATGGAAGTTGCTTAAGACCTTACGAGATTTTAAGCCTCTTCATCCATTGCCAATTAGTTTTGAGTTGGATGTTGACGTTCTAATATGGTATCATAATCAGATTATCTATGTGACAGGTCCAACAGCCCCACAAGCTACCACGTTATGCGTTAAGCATAGTTTCATTAAAAAGGGGATGATCTTTATAGACAAACAATAAATAATGGCACAAACATGATATCCAAAATGTTTTAGTACAATTATGCTTTCGTTTCATATTCTTATTCCTACCTAATATCTAGTGACACACACACACAGAGACATACAGCAACAAGATCACTAGACATCTTATCATCCATATATTTGAAGCCATTCAAAGGGCTCGTATATGCTTTGTTAAAGAATGAATAGACAGCCCACAAACATTGCCAATAAGAAACTTAGTTTTCAATCACAATGATGAAAGAAAGATGGATATATATAATTAGATATATCTTAATTATAATTACCATTTTAAACTATTTTTATAAAAGGATTAATTGAAGTAGTTGGAAGAAGATTAATTGTTTCGATTACCACTCATGTTTGGTAATTACATCACAAGAAACATATCTAGAAGATCATCTCTTTATGCAAAACACTTTGATTTGGTGATTAATTAATTTTATAGGAATGTGTGGTTCTCCACTCATGAGCAATCTATACCAATTTACATTTTCACACTTTGTTAACTCCCAAATAAACAGTGAGCTCCTCTTGGCCATGTCTTTCAAGTGGTGGCCACTCTTAATAGCACCCATTTGCTTCACCACCACCACATTGGAAACCCTCTTGCTTTCATACCTCATCAAGCAACACCACTAATTCTATATTTCATTTGCATCCCCACTTTCCACAAACAAATAAAAAGCCAAAAAACCAACAAAAAAAGGGAAAAAGAAATAAGCTCATAATCCATATGCAAACGTGTAGTGAGTGAGTCTCATGGTGAATGCTGACAATGATACTCTCAGTTTGTACTTTGTAGATCCAAGCCCTTGGGACCAAAATTTAATCAAACAAAATTTCTAATTCATCATATCACATGAATCCCCCAATTATCTCCAAATATTACACGAAAATAAATCCAAAATGTGACCTATATATGAACCATTGAATTGGTCTAAAATTGAATGTTAAAAATGTGGAGGCAATTGAATCAAAGCATTGGAATTACCAAATATTTCTTCACTTAACCCCAAATTGAGATTGATATTCAAATTAGTCATGGTTCGCAGAAATTCTCCCATGGATTGAGGAACAAGATTGATAACGTAGGCAACCTTTTTTCAGATGAAGGATCCAAATTATGACTTATTGCTTGTAGGACCCCAATAAAAAGAGCCCTTACATCTATTTTCGTATAGGAATCCACATAAGAGTCTACAAGGACTGTAATTGCTTGGATTAGGGTTTTTTTTAAAATATATTGTTAATGGATAAGATAATCCAAAATATTAGTGCTCTTGGACATGTAGGAAGAAGAAACAGCTAGCCTTGTCATAATTTATATTTTCTGCTTTTTGGGTTCTATAAAAGGGCATTCTCATTTTAGTGTTGGCAAGCTCAGACAAGTACTAGTATATTGTTAGAAAACTAGTACTAGAAGAAGCTCAGAGAGAGAGAGAGTGAGTGACATAGAGAAATCGAAAATGGGAGACCAAATTGCAAAGGGAAAATTAGCTCTATTTCTTTACAAGATAAAGCCTTACTTGGCTATGATCTCTTTGCAATTTGGGTATGCAGGCATGTACATTATCAGCATGGTTGGTTTGAAGCGTGGCATGAGCCACTTTGTCCTTGCTGTGTACAGGCATTTGATTGCCGTGGTTGTGATTGCCCCATTCGCACTTGTTCTTGAACGGTCTCTATATTTCTCTCTTTTCCTTCATCTCTTCTCTTCCACAAAGAGACATGCATGCGTGTAATATATATATATATATATATATATATTTATTTATTTATTTATTTATAATTATGATGCTATTTAAACTTATCATTTTCAACTATTTTGGCAGGAAAATAAGGCCAAAACTGACCCTACCGATCTTCCTAAGAATAATGGTGCTTGGTTTTCTCGAGTAAGCCACTAGAACATGTAGCATTTTGTTATACGCAACTCCAAAAAAAATAATGAATATTAATTTGCATGTGGACTGTATGTTTAAGGTAATAGCTAACTTTGTTTTAAATGTGATCACTACCCGCAGGCCAGTGTTTGCTCAGAATTTATACTTTGTGGGAATGACATACACCTCAGCAACATTTGCATCTGCCACTGCTAATATTCTCCCTGCCATTACCTTTATTTTTGCACTTCTTTTCAGGTAAAAGTTGATATACTTTCATCTCATATTCATCTAAGGCATATGCACTAGCAATATTGAACTGTTGAACTCAATTAATGAATGCAATTGAGATTACTTACCTTTTTCATAGATTATCAATTTAATCACTTTATCATTCTCTCATTATTTAGGTTAGAAAAAATCAATTTCAAGAAGATCCCAAGTGTAGCAAAGGTGATCGGAACTGTAATCACGGTCATGGGAGCAATGGTGATGACATGGTACAAAGGTCCTATTGTCGAAATCATAAGGGGACAAACACAAAGCCACCACAACACCACCGCTTTATCCACTGAACAACATTGGATCACCGGCACTTTCATGCTCCTAGCCCGTTGCTGTGGTTGGTCTGGTTTCTTCATCCTACAAGTGAGTATCTAGCAAAGGATTGTGTATTTTTTAGCACCTCATTGTTAGGTTGGCTGGCCAGCTAGCTAGACTCAAATGTTCATAATATGAACTAATTTGAATATTATTTTTTGTGTTTGGTGCAGTCGTTTACGCTAAAGCTATACCCAGCAGAGCTCTCTCTCACTGCTTTGATATGCTTAATGGGTGCATTGGAAGGTGCCGTAGCCACGTTCATACTTGAACACAACATGAGTGTTTGGGTTATAGGCTGGGACTCCAGGCTACTTGCTGCTGGTTACTCTGTGAGTACCAATATTTCATCATATTATTACAAGCGTTTATAACAAGTTAAATAAATACAAGCAATTCCCTTATTGGGTTTTTGGAAAGATGTTTGACAAAATGAATCTTAATTATATTGTGATTAGGGGGTGGTTTGCTCTGGAATTGCATATTACGTGCAAGGTGTCGTGATGAAGGAACAAGGTCCAGTTTTCGTGACAGCGTTTAGCCCGCTGGCCATGATCATCACCGCCGCCCTAGCCGCCATCATTTTAGCCGAGCAAATCCACCTTGGAAGGTATAGATATATACATCAATATATGCATGTGGGTTTTTAGGGCAAATATATTATGTACTCTCTTGTGCTTAATGGTGCACGATCTTGTTGTGGTGCAGCATACTTGGAACTATTCTCATAGTCATTGGCCTCTATGCTGTTGTTTGGGGGAAAAGCAAAGATCCCACAGCCTCCTCACTGTTGATCGAAGATGAGAAAGTTGTTGCTCTTGAACTACCAGTCACTGTTGATAACAAAACTGATGGTACTGGACCTCCAGGGGACTTCATCAAGGTTCCAATTAAAGCACAAGAATCATGCTAATATGTCCAAGATTAATTCCTACAGAGGTTTAAAATTTTCAAGATCTCATTAAGTGAGACTGTATTTTCTTTTCCGTTATTTTTTTTTTCCCTACTGCAGGAAATTTGTATAAGGTAATTGTAAGGGATAAAACTCGGATTTGATCGCCTTTGTAACAAAGGGTGGATTTACCATCAAATCGCCTCATAAAAACAAATGAGAGACTTGTGTACTTTTTGACTGTACCTTTGAGAATGTGAGAAATATATATGTATATCCTACTACTTCTATGTTTGCCTACATCTTTGCCTCTATTATTCAACTCTCTTTTTAATAGACCTTCTTTCAATTTGTTCTTTTGTTTTAGTTTATCTCCCAAGAGTTTGTGCTCATTATAACTGAGAAGGTTAAGGTTTTGCAACAGGATAAGCTCATCCATGTTTTTAACCATAAAGACAAAGGTAGAAAACGTTACAAACTGTATCGATTAAAAGTGTTATTTGGTGAAAAAACAAAAACAATCTATATGCTAGAGCTTTAAGGTTAATCTTGATCTTTTTTTTGCCATTTTGATTTGCTCCTTAAATATTCCATTTAGGCTTAATTATTATTTTACCCCCTAGAACGAACGCTAGTTCGGTCTCACTTTACCCCTTTAAACAAAAATTTTCTCACTTAACTCCCATAATCTTTAAAAATTACTGAAATTTTCTCACTTTACCACTTTTGTTTATTTATGTCCACAAATCGTTAAGTGTGCTGAAGTGATATGGATATTTTTATAATACAAAACTTTAAAATTCAAATTAAATATAAATAACAGATTTTAAATATTTTATAATTTTTTTTGGGTTAACAAACCTCCTTTTCCCTTTCTTTCTCTCCCTGTCATCTCACCAGCCCTCACCTCCATCTTCCCTCTTCGGTCACCCCTATCCCCAAAGCACCCAACCCAGACTCGCCACCCCACTCCCCTCCCCTCCCCCTCTCGCTGCCCCCACTTCCCTCTTCACTTTCCTTCAATTTCAATAAAAAAGAAAAACCCAATTGAATATGGTGGATTGAGCCCATCAAACAAAATTAGAATCGGGGTTTGCGTTTGATGATGATGATGATCAAGGAAAAGAGGGGGCGTAGAATATAGAAAAGCTACAATTACTAAAATGCCTATACTACATCAGCGTACTTACGGTTTTGTGGACGAAAGAGGTAAAGTGAGAAAGTTTAAGCAATTCTAAGAGTTAAGTGAGAAAATTTTAATTTCATGAAGTAAATTGAGATCAAACGTCCTTTAAGGACAAAACAATAATAAAGCCTTCAATTTATGTATGGTGAACTTAAGGGTGTGAAGACCATTGAAGGCCATGTCGAAAAAATATATAGCAAAAACCCCACAAACACACAGCCCAATTGAAGCTCCGAAATTGGCCGACCTCGGCCTACCATGAAAGTGTTTTAAACCCAAGTGGCCAATAATGAAAGGAGAAAATTAGAAGAGTGTGAGTGGTTGTCAACTTATACAAGTGAGTCTCACAATGCATCAGCAGTTGACAATAGTAATTAGCACGCATAGAATACTATAGTTGGCACAACTTATCATGTTATGATATGATTACTTGGTTTTGCTTTTTAATTTCCTCGTATAATTTTTTAAACATACTACGTACAAAATAACATATGTAACCAACAGTCACTCACGCACACACGCAAGTCTTGCTAGCACTTGTCATGTTATCACTGATTAATTGATTTTTTCATCATACCATATATTAGAACATACTATATACAAAATGACATGTGTACCATATTTTACATATGCAAGAAGAACATGGCAATTTTCAATTGTGGGTAACTAGAAATGAGATTGGAGAGAGAGTAGACAAACAACATGGCGCAGGCGCTGATAACCAGGTCTCTCTTTATTCCTACTCCACTGTGTCCTCCAATCGCATCAGCTTTATTTACCCAAAAAAACAGAACAAAAACAAAAACGCATCAGCTTTTCTCTAGAGAAGAGAAGACCCAACTCACTGTGGCCCACTCCGGTTGTGGAGGAAGTGAAGAGTTGAGAAAGAAATTGGATTGGAAAAGCTCAAAAATGATGTGGGTATTTGGGTATGGCTCTCTTATCTGGAAGGCTGGTTTTAACTACGATGAGCGCCTCGTCGGCTTCATCAAAGGCTATCGCCGTGTCTTCTACCAAGGTCTCTCTCTCTCTCTCTCTGTGTGTGTGTTTGTGACAGTGTGAGTTGATGAATTTTTCAATCTGTTCATGTTTTCTTTGGTGGGTTTGTTCCTGTTAGGCAGTACGGACCACAGAGGGACGCCTGAGTATCCAGGAAGAACAGTGACATTGGAACCTGCAGAGGGAGAAGTTTGTGTAAGTTTTTTCAACAACTTCAATTCCCACATTCAGATTTTTGTCAATCTGGTCATTTTAATTTTCTATTAGTCTGCTGATCAATGATATGATCATAAAAATCAGAGCTTGTTTTACATGTCTCCCTATATAATAGGATGCTGTAGTCATTTCATTATATGATTTTGAAATTATCAAATGAGACCAAGCATATAAGTTTATTATTAATTTCTTTTGTTTTGTGAGTTTGTAGTGGGGAGTTGCCTACAGGATCTCAAATAAGGAAGATCAAGAAGTTGCTTTAACGGTAGAGTCTTGTATCTTAAAAAATTTATCTTGATTGTAATTGGGTTCTTGTGCTAGTTCATAATCTGTTGCTCTCTTTGTGCTGTGCGTGTGTGTATGTTCTTATGCTTTTGTGTGACTGCATTTACTTTAATAAAATTGTTCAAGATTCCAATGCTTTTTCGCTTTGTCTTTTCGTTCCAATTCACAGTATTTAGAAGTGAGGGAGAAGCAGTATGACAAGAAGGCTTATCTTGATTTCTTCACCGTAAGTCTAATAGATAGAGATCCCTTTATGATCATTGGTGTGTCCTCCAGAATTTTTATCATTCTTGTCTTTTAACATACTGGAATTTATTTCAGGAGCCAAATGCTACAACTCCAGCTGTTTCAGATGTAATGGTGTAAGTAGCAAAAGTGACCAAGAACTTTCTGCACCTTCATTCATGTTTTGTATTTGCGTTTAATCCAACCAGATCAGAACTGACACTGTCGCTATGTAGATACATTGCCTCTCCAGACAAGAAACATAATGTGAACTATTTGGGCCCTGCATCCATTGAAGAGATTGCCAAGTATGTAACTTTCATCTGTTCATGCGCATTTCGATTGATGTAGCAGAAAATATCTATCAACCCTTATTTGATTAACTTTTGATTCTAAATACTCAAGACATAAATGGAACTAGGAGCATCTTGCCTCTATATTATGATGGCTTTTTATTTGAAGTCTGTTTTGTTGAAATTCTGGATTATCAGATAGCTAATTAAGTAATTATCTGTATGGCTAAGTCCTTAATCAGTTTAAATCATAACAAAATATGGCATTGACCACACTGCATCCTTTCCCATATATCTGCAGACAAATTATTCAAGCTGAAGGCCCCTCAGGGCCTAATAGAGACTACCTGTTCCAACTTGAAGAGGCCCTTCTTCAATTTGGTAAGGTTATTTTGGTGCCCCAAAATTTATTTATTCAGTCATTTTAGGTTTGTATGCTACTCTTCATCAAAATAAGTTTGTCTTTCTTCACTCGCCTTTTTTCCCCTCTAATTTTTCCTGTCACAGGATGCAAAGACGCTCATGTAATGGATCTTGCAAGCGAAGTGAGGCGCATCCTTTCAGAGAGGGAGCTGACTTCAACATGAAGCCATGAACAAAGAAGCGTATTGATTTCACAGGTCCTCCAACAGAGCAATTATTCATATATGAATCTGTTAGGAAACTGATTTTTTGTGTAACCTTTGTTGATTAATTCTGGATGGCACTGTGATATCCATCATCCTCAATTCCTCATTTCTAAACTCTTGTTCATGTTGAATTGTTAGACGTGACGGGAGTCATCCAATTAGTAGAAACTGTTGAATGACAGTTAAATTGAAGGGCTCCCATGGACCATGAGAAGGACAGTTAGCTTGACAATTCTACGTTGCCAAGGTTCACTACCCGTTTGAGTGTAAATTTACAGTGCGACAGTTCTATTCACAAATAGATTACTGGATATGAGTTTCACTTGACCTTCTGTATGTCAACTCGAAATGTATTTAACCGATTTACAGCCTCCAATCTCACCGTAAAAACCAGTTTACAACCTGCCCAATGTGGTCAATTGGGTCATTTGCTTCTAGGGTTTCTGATCCTAGTAACACTGTTAGATACTAATGTAAATCCCAAGCAGGAGAAAAAGATCCTTTCCATGAACTCACTCTCTGATTTTGCATCAAGCCCCCTGCAGGCCTAGCAGTGTCCATGAGAAATTTATTAACTGGAAATGGTCAATCATTCCATTAGCATGGAGAATCAAAGCTAAAAGTAAATCAGACAGCTTGCATTTCACATTAACCCTGGTAACTATCAATATTCCAATTCAAATACAGTAAACAGAACATTACAGAAGTGTAAATAACATCAAAAGGGAAACCAAGAAGTCAAATCCATATCATCACACGCAGATGAAGTTGTCAAACAAGCTTGTTTGATGCTCCTCAAGTAAGATCTATCCAACTCTGAAAAAATAGCTTTAGCAACTCCAGCAAGATGGATGGCTTTTTTAACCACCCGGACACACCAATTTGCTGAGAAAATAATCCCTACTTCTGCGTGCAAGGAGTTGTTTTGGTGGTAAGTCTAATCAAAATGGGGCCAGCAAACAAATTAATAAACATAGAACACAACTAATACCATTTTCCCGACAGCACAACTATTGATAGCTAATTTAACTGAAAGTTATCAGTGCCACTTCATCACTGCTATTTAGTCCCCCACCCTTAAGAAATATCACATAAAGCTATATTGATTCTACATTGTACAATAATAATTTAAAACTAAATCTCCTGTGCTAGTATTCTGCAAATCTGCTTATGCAGAATTTAATCACTGTCATCAGCATCATCTGCATAAATACAGGGAAGACTTGGTCAGAAACCCATGATGTTAGGTAAAGAAATCAACTCAAAGACTAACATAGAATAGATCGACAGCACAGTACAACATATACTAATCCCACCAAGATAAACATTTAAACTTGTATTTATGACTTTCCGATACAAGTTTAATCTGCCCAATGTAAGGAAAACAGGGTTAAATTTTCCTCTTTTGCTAAAGTTTAATCAGTTCAATGTAGTTCTTCCCTGCATGCGTAGTCTATAATCAATATATCCTATGCTTTGACCTCTGTAAGTGTGTAATGAATTGCATGGATAACATTGCAGAAGCACCGTAAATTAGAAAATTCTCATCCTCATAGCCCTAGCTGTCATTTATTATAGGTAGCGCATGACATATTTATGAACTTAACACTTACCCTCATCACTATGGTTGTTATCACTATTACCATTGTCCTCGTCTTCAACCTCATTCTCTTCTTCATCATTGTCATCAGCTGTATCTTCAGAATCTTCAGAATCACTATCAACTGGTATTTTGGGCTTTGGTGGAGGTACAAAACTAGTTGTGGACCTTCTACGTGAACTAGTTACAATATTGCTCATGTCAATGCCTTCAAGTTCTTTTGCCCTTTCCTTTTTCTTTTTGACTTCTTTGATTTCTGAAATAAGAGGACAGGAGATATCAATCTTTACAAGTATGAGCAAGTGAGGAAGTAGTAACAATCACAGTGAATAACAAGACCTAAGACCACAAAATTTCCCTTCCCATGATACATTTGAAGTTTTTTAGATGATATTGAATGCACTCATCATATTTCCTTGTCTACTCAAGAATCAATATATGCAAGTTCGTTATGCTATCAGTCCTTAAACCATTCAGAGCTCATCCTTATCCACAGAAACCGATGCCATCCATGGGAACCGCATTGCCATACATGTGAATGATGATAAGGATTAACGAAGGATTATGATTTGCCCCTCTCAAAGACTTGATGGAGCACTGTGTATCACAACACCCATGTTAATCCCCTAACCCAAATTTCCAGATGAAAAGACCCCTAGGTAAGCTGCCAAACTTCAACAACTGAGAAAATTCCTTGCTGTACTATCTTGAATGTCTAAACTAGATCAACTCATATCTACAGTTTCCAAGGATCACCACCAAAGGCTACATTTCAATACTCACCTTTCTCAGTGGGATGTGCAGATAATCCTTCTTTAGAGAGTATCTCCTCCAACTCCTTTATCAGGTGAGCTTCACGTTTGCTCTCAGGCACCTGCTTGACTTTCTTGTAAACTGAAGGGGCAACGCTGTATGACAGACATAAAAATCATAATGGTAACAATGACGAAGGTGAAAGTTTTATAAATAGAGAGTCAAAGATGAAAAACCTCATTCCACATGCTTTAATAACTGATCTTAGGTGCTCCACACGTTTCCCATATGCAGGTGTTGAAACTTCTTTCTTCTACAATTAGTTAAAACAGTAAGAATATATGAAAGATAAAACTTACTTTTAAGGTTCAGAAATATACTAAGTAATTACCTTGACAGGTTTTTCGGCAGATGACTGAGACCGATCATCTTCAGAGACATTTCCACTGACTTCTGCATCACTTTTGTCCTCTGGTTCTGTTTCAGAAGGTTTGATGCGCTTCTTTCCAGAGATATTTGTCTCATTAGCCATTCTTTTCCGTTTCTTCAGATCATTAGAGTTCTGCATCTTTCCTTTTGGAACACTTTTGTTTCTAGGTTTTACTTCATCTTCTTCCTCATCACTTTCATTATCCGAAGAGCCAGAACTCTCATCGCTTCTGACCTTGGTAGATGCTTTTCTCTGAACACTCTTCTTAACATTTTTTTTGACAGGCGCAGGTTCAGAAATTTCACAAGATTCTAGAACCTGAAAAACAAGATATTTGTAGAAAAGGACAACAACAATGAATATACGCACCACTTCCAGAATTTCATGATGCCTCAATAGAAATTTATCTCACCTTGTCTAAATGCTCATTGATAAACTTCTTACAGGGATCAAGAGTATATTTCTCAAGCTTAAGATCTTCCTCCAAAAGTCTGCGAAGTCCAGCCATAGTAATCTTCCTGCAGAGAGAGGGAGAGAGAGAGGGGATAAATTATGAGTACTTAATCAAAGCATAATCACATGGAAAATTAACATCAAATAGACACCAATGCAAATCAAAAGCAAAAAAGAGAAAGAACATGCATGAAGAATCAGTATACTAATGCAATAGAAAGCAATAGCTGATAATCAGTTCACAGGAAGAAGCAGCATACTCGGAATTAGCTTTGATATAAGAAACTCTTTTTCTAAGGGCTGACTTTATCACAGTCTCACTTGGAGCCTTTTTGCTTTTGGTGCTTTTAGTTTCCTCAGTTCCAGATTTGGCTGTTTTATTCCCTGCTAGAAGGCCCATTACAGGAGAGTCTTCCATTTTCTCCTCATCTTCTGAGTAAGTTTCCTTTACATCTTTATTCGACTTATACCCTTCAGGAGATTCTGCTGCTTCCCCTTTAATTATACTTTTTTCATCAGTCTCCCCAGAACTCTTTGAGGTATTGTCATCACCAGCACCTTCTAAGCACTAGCATTTCAAATAGAATAAATGCAACGAAGAGATGACATGTTGGAACACGAGAAATATTTGGACTCTGACTAAAAAAAGTTACTAGAACAATTAATAACAAAACAAATTAAATAACAGAAGAGGTATACAAACCACAACAAAAGGGAAAATAGCATTTCCAGAGCTCATGGGAATATGGAAATTTTGGTTTTAGCGATTGAATGGGCCTGGCCGGCCCAAAAGATATTTCTAAAGAAAATCTCTGAGTCAGAAAAAAACTCTGACATTTATTTGAACTGAAACAAATTTTCTGACATGAAACTTCCCAGGCATGTGAGCATTTCCTTAGTTTTGTTAGGAAAACTGAGTTAAATCCATCAACAAAACAATCGAGGAAAAATGTGTTCCACATGGTAGTTTTGTAGAACACACCAAACAACATAAAAAATTAGTGACTAAAGTTTTTGTAACCAAAAAAAAGTATATTACCATATTGGAAAACTTTTCTGTCAAAACAAGCTGAGACTCCCAAAATTTGTAAACTTCTAGTGTACTTTTTTTATTCTGTTTTGGTCAAAGAAACATACTAGAGAAAAACTAAATGTTCATGAATCTCAGAAAGTTTTCTACAAAAGAAAATTTCCATTCAAACAAACATCGAAGAAACTTAACATCTATAAAATATTTCCAATCCAGAAAACGTTTCCATCGAAAACTTAACAAGACAGTCAATAGTCTTACTAAATGAGACCAATGAGTTTCAATATTACCTCCACCAAGTGTTCTTTGACAAATCTTTTGTGCACATCCAATGCAAATGTCTCCAACCCCAAGTCTTTCTCTAACAATCTTCGGACGCCCTCAAAAGTCAAAGAACTGCATTTCAAAATAAAATTGTAATAAATAATCTGACCATGGGCAGCTCTAACATGCTCAAGCCACTAATGATGGAGTAACAAGAATGTTTAAATTAAATTCATCCATTTCAATTTTAATGAACATAAATAACTGAACAAATTGCTAAATGCATTAATGACATAACCATTAAACATTTCAAGAAAACCTGATGTTTGGGTTATATGCAGACCTAAAAGAAGTAAGTAAACCCTAAATCCACAAGTTCATCTAACCTAAACGTACAAGCACTTCAACTTCATTTTGAAGTTTCAAGGGAACTACATTGCTTCTTGTGCTTCCCTTTGAAACCATTTCGATCAAATTTACAGTGAGGGAACCATTGCGATCAAGTGGCGATTGGGAAGAGGAATTTCGCAATGTGGTCATAGAAGTTGAGCACAAGGTAAGCAAGTGAATGAAGAACAGCAAGGGGTTACCCAAAAAATCAAACCTATTTCAATATTTGACACTACCCAGATTAAAAATAAGTAATAAATAACAATTAAAAAAACACTGCGATTTGAATTCTTGGAACTCATTTTGGGGTTTCAACGGTTAGGGTTTCAATCCGATAAAGAAAGGCAAGTATGAACCATACAAATTAGGTCAAAAGACATTAAAGAATTTGATAATCATTGCAGTGGGAAACAACTGGAACAACTCTTACAGTTGGATTATGACATTGGCGGATTGTGGTATGTTGGTAGGCAGATGAAGTAATTGACTCTGTTTGAGTTGCTTTCTCGGTTGTCAACAAAATAATTTTGCTTTGTGTAGTTTTTTAAGAGAATGATTAAATATGTCAGTGTAGGGTGTGCTTCACTTTGCCCAAATGCAGAGTTTGCCTCTCACCGGTGACTTGCTTTTCTATGACCCAAATAAAGCATAGAGTGTGTAGAACACTCTGAAGCTTCAAAACCCTAAACAAAACAACTGAACATACAGGCACTATGAACACAAAACACATTGCAAACAGCACCATACACTTAGAAACACTTGCATCCACACAATGGCTCTTAATCAAATCCATAACACGCATAATTAAAAACTAAAAACATACACAAGCTTGCAGTAGAAAGAAAACCAATCCTAAAGAGTTCTCATAAACACATATCTGGAATAAATAAATAAAAATCAGTAATATTTATTTTCACTAAATTTATTCAAAAAGAAAACAAATTCAGTAAGAGAGAGAGAGAGAGAGAGAGATAGAGAGAGAGACTACTCGGATTGTTCTTTGAAGTAAGGGACGCGTGAGCGCATAGCATCCTTAATCTGGGACTGGATATCGTGCGCCTCCTGCTTCACTTGTTTCACAGGGCTCTCGCTATCTTGCGCGTCCTCCGCCATTCTACTACAAACTCCGTCTCTCTCTCTCTGTCTCTTTCTCTCTCTCTCTGTCTGTGTATCAGAAGAAGAGCTTCCTCTCTCTCCCTGTGCTAAAAACGTGCGAGTAGAGGGCCAAAGGAGCAAAGGAAGGGGAAGAGTGAGGAGTTTGTGTACCGTGTATATGCTGACACCGCAATACGGTACTTATTGCGTAATGAAAAGCAAATATACACGACGCCGTATAACGCAAATAATTGAAAGAAAGAGCTAAAATATCTTTTCGGCCACTGGATTTTACACGAAATTGTAATTTGGTCCCTGAGAAAAAAATTAACCCAAATTGAAAAGAGCATTTAGGTGAATTTACCCTTTGCCTCCAAAATCCAGCAAAGACCCTCCCGGTTGCGTTTATCTTCCTCTGACATAACGCGAAAACTCAGTTTTGTGAGAAATAGCGATGGGAGGACATGGAGCTGTAGAGGTGGCCAAGACGGTCCTTGAGGTTGCTGACGTGGCATGGACCGCCATGGAATGCGGCCACCACCACCTTCACCATGACGCCGACCACAAGGGCCACGAGGGAGCCAAGTGCGTGGTGTCTGACGAAGAATTGGAGGCTCTGCGAGAGGAGAATCGGCGACTGAGAAACTCGCTGGAGCAGAATCTCAAGCTCCTCGAAAACCTATCCGAATCGCCTTCTTTGTTGAACGATTGTCCTCCCGATGTAAGCAAATTTTGGGTCGATTCAATTCGATGCCCTTTTGATCAATTTGTGTAAAGATTTCAAATTTTGATGTACAAACTAAAATGGGTATGTTTGGGATTTTTCGTATTCAGTTGTATGCTCGCTTAGTAGCTACTGTGGATTCGAACGACTTCTTGACGCGAATCAGAGCTCTAAAGCAGGAATCTGAAAATCAGTTTCCTTTCAAGGTGGCCTCAGGTATTTGAATTGTTTCAATTTTGCCCATATAACCATTAAAGCATTGAGCTTTGTTTATAATCCATGTTTGGGTTTTAGGAAGTGATTTGGAGGCAGCTGAAATTCTCATCAATGTTGACCATGAAGAACCCAGTTGGTGGGTTTGGGTCACGGAAGATATGCTTCCGGGTAAAGTTGAGGAAAGGAGTGGAATTGACAATGAAAGCTATGTTCTTGTTAGTGAGGAGCATGTGGTGGATGGGATTGCCAATTTTATGGCTAAGTGTATTGTGTCAAACCCTAAAGCTCGGGTACCTATCCACTCAAAGCTTTTTGCTTTTGCTATTTAAATTGTTCATTTTGGTCTCATGTAATTTTGCTTCCTTGAAATTGCAGAATTTGACACCAGAGGAGCTGCAGAAAAGTAAGTTTTTTGGACACCTTTCTGAATTGACTGTCTCTCTGCTTGCAATTTCTTAACCCCAAACTGTTAATAGGTTATGTGACTTGATATCTTTCTATGGGGTAGAAATGTTTCTACATGATCGACAACCTATTTTGTAAACTATACTTTTGGTAGATATTAAAAACCGATTGCCAATATTTTTGTGTTTGCTACCCATTGTGATTATTGCCTAGACTATCATATGCTTGGATAAGATGTATGAACTGAGTAAATGGAATTTAACTTCTGTTGTTTCTTTCCTTCTAGAAATTTGGTATCTCTAATCTAATGTTGGGATAGCTTGGAAACTAGATATTCATTTCTATGTCTGATCTCTGCAATTATGATTATTCTTGGGCATGACTTTGAAGATTCAGTGTCTTCCTCTATGATTTAGTGGGCAGAAGAGAATGACTCTATCTAAACCCATACTTCTGAATCTATAATTTGCAGTTGTAGCAAAAGCGATGGGTGGTGTCAGCAAATTGGAGAAGGTGTTAGGTATTTGGCATGCTGGGAAGTTGTTCTATGCCCTGTCCACCTGGGGACTTGCTCTAACCGGGTGAGCATTTCTTGCCATACTTAATATTGTGTTAGCATGCTCTAAAGAATGTTAGCCGCGATTATCTGCTATCCTCTGGCCATAAGATGCCATACAAATGGGTGTATCCTACACTGGTCCCGCCAATTGGTATCCAAGATATAGCATGTACATTTGCCTGGAATATTTCGTATGACATGTTTTGTCAAAGTAGGAAAAAGACATTTTTAGATTAGGTTGTATCTCATTTCCTACTTTCTTGTAAATGGCTTCTACAAGGCTTAAGATTATCACATTGGTTTGTGTTGCAGATTGTATAGGAGCCGTGCCATATTGAAATTTGCTGCAATGGGGGTGCATACAACAAGCAAAGTGATTATGAGGGCAATGTGAGGATTTATGCCCCACCGCTGCAAAATCTCAAATTGTAACTGTACAATAGTGTGTCTGGCTTCTTCTAAGAATTTCCATTTGATGTAAATAATTGTAAATAGTGCTTGTTCTTGAGCGTGCGCCATGATTTCAGTGACTGATTTATTGAATTGAACCATTGATTGATTCTAAAGTATCATTTCTAAATGCTGCAATCGCGAGAAATGAAAAGAACAAAAGTCGAATTTGCCACCAAAGCACAAAAACGGATGCAATCAGTATAATCAGATAAATGTGGTAACTCTGTATAAACGCAAATCTGTAATTCTTTTTCATGTGGTGTGCTCACCCCATGCATAGATGTAATTTCTTTATATTATGTTTTACCATCTAATAATCATTCGGGATAACCACCACTCTCTATTTTCTAAACACTAGAGATCAGATACAAGAAATCATAAATAGGTCTATCAGCTCGCCTTAGTTGTATAATCAGCCAGCTAGGCTTCTTTTTCCCTCCGCAAAATTGTTGGCATCATGAAACACACCCGGTGATATGCACTTCGATTGAGCTATGGTGCCAAAATTCTACGAGGAGAGGCACACATGTATCTCGGCAAAAAAAGTTCCCAGACAGCTCTCATAGAACTCACTGCCAGCAAATGGGAACAAAAACTATTTAGTAGTACACTAACATTGAACGGTCAAATATGATATGGAAGAGCACAAACTGAAAATACAACAGTACTCATTTAGAGAACTAACATTATGTCTCTGGAGTTTTTCTTTTCTTGTTGGATGTTGAGTTAACATCTGACTGGGCTTGACCAAATACTGACCTGCATCAATCAAGAGAGGTAAGAAATGATGGTGGTAAAAGAATTTCCGGATCCCAGTAAATCTTGCTTCTTAACAAAACAATGAATTTCTGACTATGCAAGAGAAAGTTTTGTGGCAATTGATTGTCAACCATGGCATGGTGTAGTGTTTGTTTCTCATTAAAAAAAATGCAGTAACTTATTTCTTTTCCTCCATATCTACCAAGCTTTTTTTAAAAAAAACAATGAAATGAATAATTATCTTTCAATTAAAAGTAATAATTATTACTTAAGTTTCATTGCCTTTGTGTTTTGCCAGAAGAAGTTTCACAATGTCTCTCTGAAAAATCTTAATTACTTAACATTTATAGGATTGACTGAAAATATTATGTAAATAATATTTGTGGGTATCTACGGCTAGTTTTCTAACTAAACAAGAAGTAGCTTTAATATTTTTTTATCATCATGATATGATCTCTGATTTTCAGGGAAATCAAAGGTCACCACTGTCCTCAAAGACAAGCATATCAAAAACTAAAGACAGCAGAGGAAAATTGGCTCGACTAATTTACTTTTAATAATGTAGTCTGCATATAGAGGAGGTAACTTACCCACAAGTTGAACATTTCTTGTGATGCTTACAAAATATGGACAAGCACACGGAACAAATGTAGCCCATGTCTATTGTCTTCTTATGGCAAAAACACCTGCAAAATTCAAGAAATCAAAAGATGACAATACACAGAAAATGTAGGCCCGAAAATTGTTATTTTCTTCTGTCCTTTTTTTCCTGGTTTCACATTAATCCAAGCACTATATGTAGACTCAAATCATTTACTTACCATGACTACCACTAAAAACAAGTAGATGAAAAATTATCTACGAAAGAATTAGAGCTAGTAACACCACTAGGTCAACTCAACTAGTACCAAATATCTAACCAAATGTCCTAATGGAGCTCAGGAAAGTAGGGAACCACCACCTGATGCAAACCCTCGTTCAAAAAGTTATACAGATTGACCCCAAAAAATACAAATCCAAACAATTAATTCCAATCAAGATTTTGATCTTTGTAAAATACATGAGTTTTAAAGGGAACAGCCTAGAAACCTAGATTGTACTTAATTCAAGATTTTGCTATTATTTTATGAAATGTGATATATCATATGGGGCCTCTCTCATTTCCTGTAAATCATGCTTGAAGTAGCTCAATAGAAAGGAGCCTCTCACCCATTATAATATTATCAAATTTTAGATACACCCTTCCTCTTTGCTCCCAGAAATAGGCATTAAATCTTAAAAGTGATACTGAACTCTTACAGAAAACCTGTTTTCTTCTTTTCTAATAAAAAATCCAATATGAAGACAAATAATTTGATGACTGTAAAAAGTTTACTTACGAGGCACGAAAATCCACACCAAGAGACTTAGGAAGCTGTAAAAAGGCTCGAGAATGCAAATCAGTTGCAAAAACTGTCTGCATATTAATTAAATTATTGCATTAGCCTCTAGAAGTTGAAACAAAAAGGAAAAGCCTTGTGAATAATACCAAATGGAAAATAGTGACCCCCAAATCAATTTTCTTTAGCCAAACACCACGTACTGAAACAAACAAGTAAATCACAAGGCTAAGATGTTTCCACATCAACCAGTTTAAGTTCTTAACCTACCGAGAGATATTGGAACAGCCCATTCGGTTGTTGGGGCTTCAGATACACACCACCAGTAATGTATGAAGCCTGTTACTCATCCATCAGAAGCATTTTAGTACAGCAAACAGAAGAATAAAGATAATAACACTTATCAAATTCTACAAAAAATATCCATCACAAAGATGCTCTAAAGACAAGCTACCTGCTGTAGGAAGGCAGAGTTGCTAGAGCCCATATAACAAGAATCTATAGGAACCTGAAGTGGAAGAAAATCAATGACACATTTGACGTTCGTGAACCAGATGTTGCTAGTAACAGAGAACAGTTTGGTAAGTAGATAAGCAATAACAAAATCATAACTTTTAAGGCAAAGTTTGGATTTCTGGAAAGTAGAAGAAAGTAAGTATTTATTTTATTCAAATGAACTGCGTAATGATGAGAGAGAGAGAGAGAGAGAGAGAGAGAAAGAGAGAGAGGCAAGGGTCCAAACAGCTACAGATCATTGTTGTTGCCCTCCAAACAGAAGAGCAAATTTGGATTTCAAATCAATTGATTGTATACAATCATCTTTTAGAAGCAGATACAAAGAGCATATACGGCACTAAGTTACATCTCTGCATTAGTGATAAATTAAGAATGGCCACCTAATACTTGTTTCATTTTCATAAAATTTATCAAAAGGGCTGTAAGAGACAAATCACTTGTACTAAAAAGTACCAAAATAAATGCCAAGAGTCTAAGAAAGTTTAAGTTTTCATAGTGGAAAACAGAAAGTTCCTAAAAGTCTGTACCGCAAACAGAGATCAAAAAAATAAACCAACTGCAAATCATTATAAAACAAACTTCCAAACATCATCACTAGAAGGACGCATTTGACAGTGAAGAATAGTATACCCAAAAAAAATAAAATTTATGCTTTTCAGGAACAGGAAAAGGATCAAGAAAAGGATCAACTGCATACCACAGACCGTTGTGCAGAAAATATGGCATTCATGATTGCAACATATCTGAAAGGACATTAAAAGAAACTTCTGTAAGAGTTTTGGTGGGAAAGAACACAAAAAATGCAAAATACCAGAAATAACTTACTGTTCAGGTCCATCCGATGATCCCTGCAAGCATAAAATCTGCATCCCATATATTAGTAACACTACTTAAAAGCTAATCCATTTGTGAAAGGAATTTAAGGTATAATAAAAATAATATATACACTGCCGCATACATCCATTTTGCAAGCCAAAATGATAGTGTGATGAGTTCCTATGATGTCAAACATTGGACACTAAGAAACTGTTTCATCTTGTCAGAATCACCAACATCTCACAAAGGATACTCTAATGTATTGATAGAAATAACCAAAAATATAGAGGATTTGATATCTTTGATGGGAACAGTGAAGATTGTCTCACAATACGGTTCTAATATCTAGAGAATAGGTACATGCTTTCAATAGCCACCATCTAATAAGAATTTCATTTAATCCACGTCTTGCAATTATGTTGATGATTTGCACCTAATGTGCTTAGAGAATTGCATTTAGCCCGTGCTTTGGTTATTAACAGTTTCACTTGCAAATATGTTGATCATCTGCACCTACCTGTGTTTTCGAAGGCATTCAATAGAACTCTTTTATATTGCAGAACTATTTTGGGTAGGAAAAAAGATGAATTATCATGCATCAGCTAGGACATAAGTTCACTAAAACTACATTGAACAAGCTACAGAGAAATACGAATCAAATTGATTGGTCATAAAATGTCTTAACAAGGACAAATGTAAGAAATACAGCAAAGCAGTTACAATACATGATCAATGTTTAGTACTAACCAGATTATAATGCAAGTCATCCAAGAAAAATAAAACAATTACACTTCATAGTCCGATAATACATTTGAGAATTATCTAATGATGCACCATTGACCAGCCAAAGAAACTTCTGTATAGTTTATACACAAACTACTATGATACTCACCCGGGGTTGAGGATGAAGCGGTCCAGATCGAAAAACTCTCTGTATATCTACCCATCAAATATAGGTCAACAAAGTTTGCGTGGATGCACTTAAATGTTCCCACAAAATAAAATAGCTCAGTTATTATGGACTAGCTCCAACACAATTCCTATATCTGCAATAAGCATTGCCACGGGACCGGCATTCTAAAATAAGAAATCTACTTAAATACTCAGTGCATTCTCAAATGCCATTAGCACACAATGGGGTTTTTTCAGTTAGATACCCACGAACCCAAACTTAAAACAAGCATTGGCATAAAGGATACAACAAAGAGCCATTGATAAGGACCCAGATAGCAGCGAAGAAGCAATCCCTTCTCTCAAGCCTTCTTTGATCAATTGCTCGTCTTCGATCACAAACTCCTCCAGCTTCTGCAACAAGTTAACGCACCGCGCAGGCATTCTTCCATTATCAGAACCCTGGTTCGTGGAGGTAGAAGAATCGTAGATGTAACTGCAGGAATTGTATCCCGTAGCAATAACCACAACTTGGTTGAGTTGATTGAGTAGTAAAATCGAGTTCAAAAATGTAAGCACCTGTAAAACAATCGCAAGGATTGAAAATATACTTAGCCCTGATTTAATAATGGGGAAATTAAATTCGCTTAAAAAGAATGAAACTTTGACGTTCTTCTGAGAAACCCAACAGGGGATTAGGGTTTAGCAGTGCAAGGGTGAGATTACATGGGAGAGAAACACGGAGAATGGGAGGGAAGATGAGCTCCAGAAGAAAGGGTTCGTGTCGAGCAAAACCATCAGAAGGCTAACATCATCTGCAACAACACAATCAAACGCTTAAAGGCTAACAATGGAATGTGCCTCCGTGAAGATTGAGAGAGAGAGAGAGAGAGAGAGAGAGAGAGAGAGACCAGCATAGAGCTTTGAAGGAGCAGAAGCCATAGCTGAGTTGCGTGCGTTTCTACGCTGTCTGATGAGCACTGACTGATCACTGATACACTGATGTTATGTTATGTTATTGGTTAAATCCTCGCGCCGGAACTTTGGCGTCGGCGATTGAGAATTTACTCAAACGACACCGCTTTCAATCTCAAGCTGAATGTCGCATTTGTGCGTGAGAAATTATATTTAGGATTTTGTTTATTATTTTCTTTCAAAATCACATTTATGAGTTTTTTTTATAAGGAGAAATTCATTTATAAAAGGGTAAATTGACGAAAACTCCCCTGAACTATAACGTTTATTGAAATGTCCACCCTGAATTATTTTTTCAGTCAATTTAACCATCAGACTATTTTAAATGGCCAATTTAGCCCATACCGTTAGTTTCCATGTAGTTTCATCCAATTTTCCGTTAAAAATAATTAAATCTTTAAAAAAAAAGCACACAAAAAAAAACACACAAAACACACCCAACAAAAAAAAGAAAAAAACCCTAGAATCAACGTCTTCCCCACCCCATCCCCCAAACCCTCTCTCTGCAATCCCACTTCTGTAAGGTTTTTTTTGTGAAAAAGCTGGATGTTTTCCCAATGAAAGAGCAATAGTGGAGGTGGAAAAGAAGACCCACCTCTACAACACTGCAGATTGATGATCTACAACCCTAATCCCATGGCAGATTGGGTATTTTCCAGTGAAATAGCAACATCGGGCATTTTAGGGGGCAGACCCCATGGCAAATTAATGAGCTACAACCCAACAACCAAAGAGACCAAAGTTCTGGTCCACAACCTGTACTTTGTCCACGGAGTAGCAGTCTCTCTAGAGACAAGGAGAGGAGAAAGAAAAGAGAGGGAAGAAGAAGAAGGAAAAGGAAAAAGAATAATAATTATAAAATAAAAAAAAGAAATTATGATTGTACATTTTCTTTATTATTTTTTGGTATTGTCCTTGTAAAATGACAAACTTACCCTTATAATTAACAGAAAATTGAATGGAAGTCTAAAAACTTGACGGCGGGGCTAAATTGGCCATTTAAAATAATTTGAATGCTAAATTGGCTGAAAAAATAATCCAAGGGAGACATTTCGATAGTGGATATAGTCCAAGGGGGTATTCGGCCGTTTACCCTTCATAAAACAACAGACGTACAAAGAGAGACATGATACAATGGCCTCGTTGAAACCTTCTTAGGGCAACCTCATATGACAAATCTCAGGGAGGAAAAAGTATCACACATGTCATAAACTAATAGAAGAGTCTAATTCAGGTCACTTTAGACCATTACAATAAAAGAACAAGTCAAAAATAAAACCTAACACAAAGACCTCCGACAAGAACCACAACTAGAGACCAACACAATAGACCCACATGAGAGGACGGTAGAAACCCCAAATAGTAAACCACATAAAAGGACCACAGAACATTCCAATTGTCAAAAGAAGCCTTCTATGAGCAAAATCATAGTCCTTTGACACCCATACAAACTGTAAGTTACACTATAGCAGAAACCAAGAGAGAACACGGAGGACGAACACAGAAACAACAATAAAAGATCCATGAGAAGCACTTCACTTCAACTCAGAACCTGACAAAGAAAACCTCATATGACCAAGCATAGTTCTTTGGTTGGCGCAGAGTAAAGAAGAGCACCACATCCCAACAACTACCACCAGCATCGCTGCTGCCGCCGCCGTCAAAACAGAGACAAAACATCAGCCATCAGGTATCACAACTCTCCCAAGGAGAGACACAATCCAGCATCACTACTGTCGCCGCCACCGAGACAAAGACAACATCAGCCACCTGGAACACTACAAAACTAAACAAACAAAATAAATAAACAAACATATCTAGACTATCTGGGGAGGGGAAGGGGAGGAGAAGAGGGGATAAGAGGAAAGAAAAATATGGGAGAAAAAGAAAAGAAGATGAGGAGAGGAAGGGGAAGATGGGCGGAGGGGATGAGGGGCAGTGGCCACCTCCCCCCCTTAGCTTCCTCGCGGTTGGTTGTCAGCAAGGAGAAAGGGGATCAGCACATTTAGGAGTTGTATAATTTCTTTTTTTGGGTTAATTACTGTTTGGCTTAACTGGTGATTTGCCCATTGAACTTGTACTTAAGTTTCGTTATTCCGTCATGTAGGCTTAATGCCTTTATGTGTGCTTTAAGTATTTTGTTAGTTTTATTATTGTAGTGGGTTCTATGTATGTTTGTGTTGCATTTGGTGTGAACTCAATTATTTGAGTTCATTTTGATGTAATCTGACTTTGACCTTCTATTTAATGAAACCTGATTCCGACCAAAAAAAAAAAAGAAAAAAAGAAACACACTTATACTAGGATGACTTGAATCTAACTTTACTCCTAAAACTCAATTTGTCTTATTTAACTCACTCAATTTTATATATAAAAAAAATAAAAAGTCACTGAATTTTATGATCAAGTCTCATTTTACCATTTTTGTTAATTATGTTGAGCGATTCATTAAGTTAGTCGCATAACATAGGTAGACCTTATTTTTTGCATATCTGTAAACCAACTTTCCGTGGATAACAAACTAATTTTAAAAACTGCTAAAGCAAATTATAAATTGCATTTTAAAATGAAAAATAAGACAAACTCAAAACAAATGAAACCAGCATAGTAGGATATGCATCGATAGTCCTTCACAGCTTAGGAAAGAACAAGTAACTTGGCCTTAAAGAAAAAACCCCAAGAAAAAAGGAAACCGCCAAGGGCCAAATCATTATCTCAATTCAAGTAGCGTAGGTGTTCCATTTTTCGGCAAAGAAAAAGGAATCCTGAAGGGATTTGGAAACCAATTAGAGGCAGGGTAGGATTTGGAAACTGTATATATATATATATATATGCGCTTAGCCTCAGCCTTTCCATTCACACCAAAATCCCTTTCCATTACACATAGCTTCGCCTTTGCTTTTGCTTCGTCTTCTCCTATGGCTTCCATCAAGTTTTCAATCTGTTTTCTTCTTCTTGTTTTCTCTTCAAGTCTCTTATTTGTTATTAGTACCAGTCAAGCTGTCAAGCAAACACACCAACCCAAACCATCAGCCGTACTCTCTGACAAGGGCTATCATGCCATGTCGCTAACCCTAGACACCATTCTTGAGGCCGTGATCATGCCAGCAATACAATCCCTAAACCACACCAACACCACTTTTACCCTCTTTTGTCCTCGAGACCAAGCTTTCTTCAACTCCAAGTATCCACAGCCTCCGTTGACACTCCTTAAGTACCACATTGTGCCATTCAAGTTCGACAGAGATACAATAGAGGCATATGTTGGTCATGGTTCCAATGTTCGAACTCTTTTGCCCGGTCATCCTCTCGTTGTTACTTCCTTACCAACCCGTACGGGTGCATCATACGCTTCTATTAACCGAGTCAAAATCACTGAATGGAATGTCTACAACAACGGACGACTCATTGTTCATGGGGTTGAGGACTTCTTCGATCCGGCTTTCCAAACCCTATTGTATCAACAGCACGACGTCACCGTTGTGACAAAGGTTCTGTCTCATGGATTTTCTTGGCAGAGAGAGGTGATAGCGTATTGGTTTCTTTTGCAAGCTCTTGCAGCTACTGTGCTCATTCTCGCATATACCTTTTGTGACAAGGACGATGTTCAATATATTGTAGCTAGCTAGTTTCTTGGTCATGTAAGCATATAATTGATTGATTAATTCATTGGTTCTTTTCTTCATTTTTGTTTTTCTTCTTCATTCGTGGAAGAGTATTGTAAGGCATACATTAATTGGATCTCCTTTCTATACGGAAAGAAAATTTCTTTATATATATATATATATATATATATAAGCAGATCATCTTTCATGCAAAATATATAGCATTTATTTCCTTTTAACTAAGATTGTAACCTCTTGGGTTGAACAATTATAACCTCTAGACATTTTGTTTTAAGCCAATGGTGATGAGGAAGAGTGGAAAAAATGAGTTAGGGGCATGTGAAAAAATAGTTAAAGGAAATAATAATTTGTATTAAAAAAATAGGCTGTGGTGGTGAGAGAGTGAAAAAATAGGTTAGAATCAGGACATGTAAAATTACTGAACTTTTCTGCTCACTTTTAAGATAACTAGTCTAGGCAAATCTTGAGGGTCTAGAAAGTGAAAACAAGAATAGATTACAGAGATGGCAACTGCCAGTACCTCATAGTGCTTCATAATCTGGCAGTTGAGCAAAACAAAACCCATCAGTAATTGAAACCCCATGATGATTTGCCACATCCACAAAATCAGTTTGAACAGTACAAACAAATATAAGGTTAACGGACTAATCACACCCGTCAAATATTCACGCCACCATCGAGTACACAAAACCAAAATCATTATAAGATGGCCATCATGAACTTGACATACAAAAGCAACAAAACTGCGGTTGGAAAATTGGCCAATGGATTAATCAAGGAGCAGGCATCAGAAGCACTCCCAGAAGCACTCCCAGCAGGGCCACCTATAGGGGCCAATCCTGGAAGCATGCTGGTTGTTGAAGGTACCGATGAAGATGACTTGGGTGCCCCTGTGCCACCGGCGCCATCTGACTGGGGAGCAGGTGAGGGTGCAAAGGTTGTATCCCGGATTACCGACGTAGGTGGAGCTATAAGTGGTGGAAATTTCTGTGCACCTGCATTGCATTTCAAAGTACATTTCTTGAGTTACAAATTAATCACAACAAAATTTCTAGCTCCATGAAGCTTTTTTTCAGCTAAAGAAATCACTCTCCTGTCTCTAATATGAACCTCCGTTATGACCTTATTTTAAATAGAAAGTAATACACAATCTCCTTACACACTTTAAAACCAACTACAAATAAACCAGTACATAATTTGAAATGGCACTTAACAGTACTATAAAGAAAAGAATCAAAAGCATGCACCAAATATTCAGAAAGAAACAGGGTAAAAAGCTTCATTCTGTTTAAGAAAGTACGAGAACCAATTCCAAATAGACACGTTCATATTTCTTGGGAAATCCATAAACCTAAATTGCAAGTTATATCTATATTAATGTGTCTTCTAATTAGCCAAGCAGAATCTATCATCATACCTGGGCAGCGGGGTTGGAGAGATGTAGACAACCTGCAGAGTAGGAAGGAATCAGTTTGACATGAAAACATAATTCATACATTTCAGAATGACAATATTAAGACAGAAAAGTACAATCGGAAAGGATAAGCATACGTTGTGATTATGCTGCTGTTCACAAAACCACCATAGTTACAAGAAGTGACATTGCAACCACCACCACTCTGCTGAACTGTAACATTCCCGACCATGAGGTTACTGTTTCTACATTGCATGCTCGAACATGAAACTGCTAATGAAGCAGGCTGGCAGTACAAACTGTAGAAAGAAAAACACAAAAGTGATTAACACTAGATCAACAGAGAAGTTGGAGAGCAAATAGATGAGAAAGTAACTCAATTACTTGAGATTCCCAGGCCCACAACTGCATTGCAAGCAGTGACTTGCTGTAATGGCATAGCTCCCATTGGGCACGATTAAGCCGTAATCTGCGGCATATCTCGGGAAGTTTGATGCACAAGCTGCAATTGTGAGGAACAAAATCCAGACAAACAAGACATCAGTTCACCATAACCACCCAAAAGGAAAAATTCAAAAATTCATGATACGGTTATTGGTTTGAACTTTGAATTAATCAAAACCCATTAACATACACAAACTCCCCGATTAGTGCAAAAATTGTAATCAAACCATGAAGCACTAATACCACCAAATTAGAACAGAACAATTATAAAATTACAAAAACACAGAGTACCCACAAACTGCAGCATCATAATCAACTCAACATACCAAAATTCAACAAGAACCAATTCAGAAAACCACATTAAAAATACGTTTCAATATCAAACACTTGATAAAATGAGCAAAAACAGAAATTACCAGGCAATGGGATTGCAAGTATATCAGAAGCTTTAATGGCCGTACTTCCCATGGCATTAACATTCATCAAATCACTAAGGGTGGTCGAGTACCTAGCCGCAATCCAAGCCAAAGTGTCCACCGGGGTCACCACATACGACAAGTAGATAGCAGGCAACGAATTATCAGTCCCATTGAAGCAAGTACAGGGCAGAGGCACCACAAGAGTCTGCCCCACATCCAGAACCGAAGGGTCCGAAATGGAATTGGCCTCCCGAATCTGGTCTGCAGATACCAGACCCGAATATATCGAATCGGCGATGGAGGCTAACGTATCGGAAGGCCGGGTCTTGTAGTGGGTCGAGACCGATTTGCGAATTCCATCGACGCAGGAACAGACGATTGGGATTTTGAGGAAGAGCTGGGAAGGGAGAATGTGGTTTTCGACGTCAGGATACGAAATGTCGATGGCATTGGCGGTGAGAAGAGCAATTGGGTCGATTTGGAAGAGCGAGGCCACCTCGGAGACCTTGAGCTCGGTGTAGACGGTGTAGCCGAGCAAGGCGTTGCACGAGTCTGAGTTCGCGCAGGGCTCGATTGTGGACTTGGAGGTCACGAGCAGAGCCACATTGGTGAACACTAGAAGAGAGAGGAAGATGTGGGTTTTGTGGAAAGGTTTTTGATTTACCATTTTTGGGATTTATCTCTCTCAATAGAGCAAAAGAGAAAAAGGGTTTAGCAGTGGTTTAAGAATGAAGCTTCGACTAGCAAAAAGAAGCGTTTTTTTTTTTGTTTCGAGGGCTTTCCTTCTGGGTTTCGCTTAACTTTTTTATACTTAGAAGAACAAATGGAAAGCTGGGTCTTCAATGGCGGAAGCTGGACACCAAAATGCTGCGTTTAAATTGGTTAAAAACTGAAAATTTTAAGGATATTCAAGTAGGTTTCTGGCTTCTGGGTTTAGGGTTTTTTTGGTTTCTCTGAAGCTCAGAGAGAGAGAGAGAGAGTGAGAGAGAGAGAGATGGAGAAGGGAAAGTTGTTTTCAAAGAGGCAAAGAAAGCTGACAGATAGAGAAGAAGACAATAGTTTTGTATTAAGCATAGAGTGATGTGTACAGACACAAGTCAGATTCTTGAGCTGGGAGCCTGGGACATAACTTTCTGCTGGACCAATTTGTCCTCGTCAAACCTACCATTTTTCTCCATTTTTCTGCCTTTTGCAAAGTAATGTTGCCAATCGAGACGACGTCGTTCCTGTCAAAGGACTTGCCGTTCGTTTACCATCCTTGCCCCTGCTGTTGTCCACTACTGCAATATTCCCGCCACTTTTGGACTGTAGTATTGGGGGTCTTTTGGTAATTCCAGCTTCCCTTGTTGAGATTTATTCGCATCCAACTGGACCCCACTGTCTTGTATTATGGAGTTTTTATCCGGTGCTTTTCAGACATGAGTGAAAGAACTTCTGGTTTTCTTTTCTTGCTGGTTGGACTTGGAATGGTATATTATGTACGCGCACTTTTTTTACGTGTAAAACACGGTTTCACGTGATTAGATCGGGTAGTTTCTTTCATATTCTGCGTGTTTGTGAGTCGCGTGTCCATCAATGGCTGAAATCTGGATCGGATAACCGACCCAATATAAAATGGGTCGTGGGCCTTGAGCCTGCTTGTCGCGACTCAATAAAAGATGAAAGCCCTGAGGCTGACACTGGGGCCTGATGTGTTTTTATTTATGGAATCGTCAATGAAAAGATCAATACAATTTGAAATTAATGTACCCAAAAAAGAAAAATAGATTTTGAAATTTCAAATCTACATAGTTTGGTTAATCTTCTATGGTTAAGTATAAAATGTGTCATCATATCTAATAAAATTTTGTAGCTGCTATATATGTGGTGCAATTTTAGTAGTTTTTGCTTATTATCATCGGAGTGGCAATCTCACAGCTTATAAATTCATGAGCATCATGCAATAAAATGTTAATGGTAGAATACTCTATTTTAAAAATAACAAAGTAGAGCATTCGAGTTTGAGTGAATATTCCGTGACTCGTCTTTTTGCACAAATATATATAAAAATAGTCGTCTTTAAAAATTAATCTATATATACAATATAAAAGGTAGAGAATAGTAAAACATTCAAAATATTAAAAAAATGTCATTGATTAATGCAAACATTAAGAATTGAAATTATTAATTAAATGATGATAATATGGTAAATTCACACTTTTTCAAATTAAAAAAATTAAAAAAATTAAAAATAAAAGAAAAATCAGATGATGGATCTTCTTTTTTTTTATTACACAACTATCCATTATCCTTTTTAATTATAAAATAAATTTAAATTTTTATATAAAAAAAAAAAAGCCTCTCGTAGAGGCTAGTAATAATAAAGTACAAACTTGCATTGAAAATGTATAGCATTACGGTGAATAAATGTTGAAAGTGTATATATATAAAGTGTTGCTAAACGAACCTTAAAATTAAATGAGTACACCCTACTACCAATTATTTATTGAATTACTAATTTACCCTAATATAAAATGACCAAATAGTATATATTGAATTGTGAAAAAAATAAAATTTTAATAAGTACACCTTACTCAATATATTCAACCATTATATATGTAGAAAAGTCTTCGTATTGCTTGGTGCTCACGAATAACGCAGCGAATATTAGTTTAATTTAGGATTGGTATTACGAAATTAAAGATTTTGATGAAACCCAAAATATGAAAAGAGGCCACAAATTCATGTAAAAAGAGAAACCTGGTTTAGGATTGGTATTAAAGTGTTGTACCATGGCTATTTTTGGTAGTTAAATAGGGTGTACTTAGTTAATTTTACATTTTGATTAAAATATTAGGTTAACTTAGACTATAGGGTATACTCAGTTAATTTTAAGGTTCGTTTAGCAGCACTCTATATATATCAAAGAGCTTTCATTGAGGAATCCCTTAAATTAGCTTATTTGATGGACACCTTTATAGGGCTCACTTTGCATTGTATTTCACTAATCCAAACCGTCTATGTTTTAAATTATCATTCAAAGATCATCTCTACAAAAAATCACTTGAATTTGATATCGTTTGAGCACTCAATTGTGTTATGGATATTTTAGCACTTTTTTAAAGCACTGTGTTCATTGATTTGTAGGATACAATTGGATGTCGAAACGGTTTTCAATTTGTCTAATTTTTTGCAAGTATGATCTATGAATGTATACTTAAAAAATAGATGATTTGGATTGTTGAAAAAAAAAATCGTAGAGTATCCTAAATGGTGTCCTTTAAACGGGGTACAATTTGAATTAACTACAAATAATTATGGAAGTAATAAATACCAATATTCATTGCCAATAATTGAAAATGGTTGATATACTTCATTGTCTCTTACTAATTTAGAAAAAATAACAATTTACATATTATATACTATTAAGTAATGATTTGTTTCAACAATCTTCTAATTGGATCAATTGAAAACGAGTCATGTAGTGGCCAAAGTACATTTTGAAACCTAATGGCAAGAATAAAAAAAAATTACAGTGTAATGGCTCCCAGCTATACTTTTAGGGCATCTAGTTTTAGATAAAAATACTACATGACTTGAACTTAATCTAAAGGTCACTACTTCTTTTTCCACACAAAAAAGGTCACTACTTATAAATTAAAAGTCATATTCTATTATAGATTATTACAAACAATAGTTTTGATTAGATTAATTAATATAATCTACAAAAAAGAAAGAGATTATAACTTTCTTTTTTCAGTAAAAACGATAGTTTAAAATAGAGGGGGAGGGGGACTTCTCAAACACACACGCTGTCACGGTGCCATGAGGATTCAAACATGAGACTACTAATTTGCAAATCAATAATTATTTTTACTGGGCTAGACCCGTTAGCAAAGATATTCGAACTTTAGTTCAAGGAGGCCTGTTCATTATCATGGTTAACTTGCCCAACCAACATAGGCAATAACCACAATCTTTTTACAGTTTAATGAGAATGAATTACCAACCATTTAATTCGATAAAAAAAAATGTAACAACAATTTAATGTGTAATTTGAATGAAATTAAATATCAAATATCTAAGCGTGATAACCCAAATCCCTCCTCTAAAGGCGGGAACAACCTCCTTTTTCCCTCCATAATTTTTTGTTTTGTTTTTGCCTTTCCTTTTTTCCCTCACTGTAAGATCACGTTTCCGTTACACACATAAACTCTTACCAGTCTTCTCCAAAATCCCTAAAAACCCCCCACAAAACCCCAATTCACCCACTATCCCAAATTACCAATCCACTCCAATTCCATGGACAATTCAGCTCAGAACGCCCGGCCTTCGACGCCGACACGGCGAGTCGTTCGCCGGAGATTGGTTCAGTCCACATTGTTCCCTCTCAAACCCCAACAACAGCTCGAGGAAGACGGCGATCTGAAGGCCGAGAGAGGTAATGGTGAAGACGATGACGGCGAGGACGAGGATTTCTGTGGGAGTCAAAGCAAGAGGAAGAGGAAGTCAAAGGCAAAGAAAACGCCTCCAATTAAAGCTCCTAAGAAGGTGAATTATGTGCAATTTTTGGTTCTTGTTGAACTTTATTCTGATTCGTATGGTACATTATTTGCCTTGCTTGATTGAGTTTGAGGTTAATAGTTCTTTTAATGAATCAAATTGTTGGTGTTATTGTTTTTAATTTTAGAACGGTAAGCGTTCGGCGAATAGTACACCGAAGAAGAATGCAACTGAGGTAGAGAGTGAAACTGCAGCTCCAGTAATAATCCCTGATTTGAGGTTGGAGGCTAGATTGAAAGCCGAGGTCAGTCATTCTGTTTTCTTTTTCTCTGTTTTTATTGAGTCTTTTTTCTAGTTAGTTTTCTTAACTGCTCTGTTGTTTCTGCCAGTTACGATTTACTTCATGCTCTTCCTGATTAAATTTTCTCCATTCAACTCAAATCAGCATCAAACCCCAACTAATTCTTTAAATTTATAATCTTTGTTATTTTAGTGGTTGGATTGTACCATTGTAAATTGGGCTTATTAGCTATGCCTGTGACTGGAAAAAAGCACTCATTAGCTCCTTTTTTGTGCCAGCTTTGGTGTCTGGTTTGTCGCTCTAAGTTTCTTCCTTTTTATGTTTGATCAGGAAACTTCACGGATATTCTCAGGGAAGCAAATACATCCATTTTTCTCATATTGTAAAGCAAGCAAGAAAAATCGGGAGGCAATTGAAGTTGATGGTGATTCAAGCTTCATTGGAAGTAAGGATAAAGAGAATACTTGTGGTCCAATTCATGTGTTTGAAAGGACTCAGGTACGGTTCTTTTGGATTATCCATGTGCACATTGTATAACAATATGGAGTAGATATGGCATTAGCTGTTCTTGGGTTTTATTGTTTGTACCTTTCCTTCTCACCAAAGATGAATATTAAAATTCTGCTATGCAGGATGATGCTGTGTTCCTTGATTGGAGAAACTGGACATTTTGTGAGGAACCCTTTATGAAAAGTAGTCCTGATCTGGAATATATGCCCTCTTCAATTTTTGAAGGCTCTGTTGAGTGCTTAAAATTTGACCAGCTTCCCACTGTTTTCCAACCCTGCAAAGCATCAACTTTTCAGAACACGGTATCTTTAGATCAGTGTCTCATTGAACAAGAATGTGCACATGAAACATCAACAACAGTCCCTGACTTCTTAGTTGACGGGCAAGTGATGTGCTATCAGAACTTAAAGGAAGTAGATCACTCAAGGGAAGAGGAGGTACATATTTCACCACCTAACTGAATAACAGTAATTAAGGAACTCTATTCCAATTCAATTTTCTCTTACTTTTGTCAGGATAATGGGGTCGTTAAACTTGGTTTGCTTTCTGAACATACTGCTTACATGAATACGTCAGATATTGAGCAGCAGAGTATTCTTGAGGAAAGGTTGAAGGTTTCCTATTTGAATTGTCTTGGAATTTCTATTATGAATTAAATTTTGTAGTAATTGTTTAAATCGAAATGTTATTTAATTAAATAAAGGTTTCTTCCTCACTATGCTTGGGATACTTTTAGTTCACCAATATCTTTATGCTCCGTTGTCTCAAGTTGCACCTGCTCATTTAGAGGCAATACGAATATCAATTCAAAACCTGCGCGTTAGTTTGAGATTAACCTATCTATATATGTTGCAATCTTGTTCACTTTATTGGTTCATTAAATTTCAGGGTAATGTCAAACTATTCCAGTTGTGGTAATCAGCCTAAGGATTGCTTATGGACATACAAGTACCGTCCATTGAAGGCCAGGGATGTAAGGAATCTGGGACCCATATATTCTTTATGGACATACAAGTCCCGTTCACTTTAAAGTTTCTACTGTCAGACTTCTTTTTTTCTTCCTAAATGTAGATAAGAAAATGCCTTTGTCCCTTCGATTTCCCATTATCACTCTGATTCTGATCTTCTAATGACATGATCCTGCAGGTATGTGGTAACGATGAATCTGTGAATTTTTTGAGTGAGTGGCTTCGTCTTTGGTACAAAAGAGATTTTCGAGCCAGTGAAGATCCCACTGGTAGTGGTAACTGTGACAGGCAATATAATGACTATAGATGTTCTCAAAGTGACTCTGATTTAGAAAGTGAAAATGAAGAGGCTAGCATGAAGAAAAATAATGTTCTCCTAGTTACAGGGCCAATTGGGGTATATACAAATTTATATTATCCCATTGATCCACTTGAAATTTGTGACCTAATTCTTGTTTCTATTTATGATTTTTTGCCACCGAATATCCAAATGCATCATTGTGGGGCCTTTAATTAATTCATCTTTTCTTGTATCGGAACTGATATTATCTTTGCGGATAATCCTTTTAGTAATATTGTTTTGGGGGCTAGCATCTTTACTCTGGATCCTAGTTTCATCTTTACCCTCAACATTTTCCATGAGGTGGCTTTGCTACCATCACAAAACTCATTAAGCATACAAAAAGACAAATTCTATGCTGATGCTTTTTGGTTAAATTTTTGTGGGTAAAGTGTATGTTTCTCATCTTGCAGAGTGGAAAGTCTGCAGCTATCTATGCTTGTGCACAAGAGCAAGGGTTTAAGATTTTGGAGGTAAAGAAATTTAAATATGCTTGTTGCTGAAGATAGTGCAGTTCTCCATTATTAAACTATTATTGATTTTTCATATCCTGGAATGTATTTAACTGTTGATTGGACCAAGATTTTGTTGTGATAATTTATCATAATCATGCTGATTAAAAGAGAAAGAGAGAAAGTTAGTTGTGGTGTGGTATCCATAGTACTAATAAGAGATAAACAATAGCATATTGTTAAGTCAGCCTAAAGTACTCTTCATCTAATCTGCTGACCACCTTGTCATATACTTAAGGTTTCATTGGTTCTTACCGCTTTCTAGATGCCACTTTCATGTTTGACCATGGAATGTCAGTTTGTGGTTATCCAGTCCCAAAATTAAGTGTAAGATTTACATCTAATTGTAAAGATTGGATCATTGGATGAGTTATGACTAGAGTTTGGGATTTTGAGAGAAGACGTCCTGAATGGTTTTGGTTTACCCCATTTCTCTTTCCTTACAATAAACTAACCATCTTTATATCTAGAAATATATCAAGATGGCTGTCAGTCGGATGTAAGAACATATGACAATGATGCTTGTGGTTAGGTCATTTTTCGATGAAGTAAAAGTTTACCGTTCAGACAAAAAAAAAAAGTTTAGCGTCCCATCCAAACAACAAAATTAACCTTCTGGCTGATGTCTGTCGAACTTGAGGCAATTTCCAAAATGTTTCATCCTGCCATCACAAGACATTTTCTTCTTTTTCTGTTTTGGTTAATACATGCAGTTGAACTTGACAGTATATTTTCATAATTCTATTGATAACTCATCCTTCCACCTTCTCTAATGACTTGTGTTTAAGACACTATCTGTTTTGTATTTTGATAGTTTTGACACTATATTTGATTTTCTGATATGTTGTCTTACCAGCTCAGTGCATCAGAGTGTCGGAATGGAGCTCTTGTGAAACAGAGGTTTGGAGAGGCTTTGAAATCTCGCCATCTTAGAAGGTTTGCCTGTTTATGTTTAGAAGTGCTTGTTTACTTATTTTTCTTTTTCGTTTTGTACGTTTGTTAGCTGGATGATTGCCTTTTATTGAAGCATGTACTTCCCTGATTTCCATGTTTCTTATGTCCAAGGAAGTTTTTTAGTCCCAGAACCATTAAGATCATTCTCTGATGTTTATATTCTAAAGCCTTGATTGCCCTCAACTTTGTGAGAGTGTGATAACTAAGAAATATGTGCTTGTCTGGTTGTTCTTCATAAATCCTACGGAAAAGCTTACTTTCCAAATTCCAACTCCAAAGCTGCTAATGCCCAGAAGTGAAAATTTATCTACTGCATCTGTATGATTATTCATCAACCAAAATAGGAGTGGCAAAATTCACCGCTTTGTTGTCTTTGGTGGTGATCACAATGTCTATTGGTTTTTTGCCACTGAGATTGATATATTTGTTTGAAGATCCTTACATAGAGTTCTTACTAATTTTTCCCTTCATAACTGATTTTTTAGAGTGAGTCTATTGACAAAGGCATTGCGTTTTGATAATTTGATTTGTGAAATAGGACTTTCGCTTGGGGGAGACTCTTAACAAGTTAGAAATTTTCTGTTGGAAGTATTGAAGATGCTTGTACTCTTTCTTTTTCCTTTGAAAACATTCAGTTTGGTTTGAGGGCATTTACGATGTCTTATCAGTGGTTGGGCTTTCTTATTTCCTAAATTAGCTTCTTGTCTGTTCTGGAAATTCTTTGTTATGTTGCATATTTAATGAATGTATCTTTTCAGAATATATTTTAAATATTTAGTCAGAAAGAAAAATATGTTTTAATAAGAGATTGCCTGCCATTGTGAACTTTTGCTTGTAAATCATGTTGATAGTTGGCCTTCATCATTATTTGTTGACGATGATTTGAAAAATATTAATTAATAATTTTCTTTCTTTCAGATCAGTGGCAAATCCTATGGGTTCACAGAACAAACATATTGTGAAATCTCTGTTTGTTGAGGCTAATGGTATGACAGACCAGGAGTTTAATGATGAGGTCGTTGAATTGATACCCATATCAGATGAAGATTCTCATGATGCTACTGAAACCTCTGTAAAATCTGACTATAAGGAGGATCAGAGCAAAGTTAAACATCTTATACTTTTTGAGGATGTAGACATCACTTTTCCTGAAGATCGTGGTTTTCTTGCAGCAATTCAACAGATAGCTAAAACAGCCAAGGGGCCTATTATATTGACCAGCAATAGTAAGAGGGTTTACTGGTTGAAATAGTTGCACTCCTTGAATTTATTTTTTTTGAAATGTAAGGGGGCTTATTATAATTGTGGTAATTCTAGGTCAAAATCCGGTTCTGCCAGACAATTTTGACAGACTAAAAGTGCATTTCATGTTGCCATCATCAAAGGCGCTGCATTCCCATGCATATATGGTATGTGCTTCATTTGCTGGATCAACTTTCCCATTGTGGAACTCTTGAAATCTATATGTTTTTAAACTCATTCTGTTATTGTTCTGCAGGTTTGTGCTGCGGAGAGAGCCAACATAGAACCTTATTTACTTGAGCGACTTATTGAGTGTTGTCGGGGAGATATACGAAAAATTATTATGCATCTTCAGTTCTGGTGCCAGGGTAGAAGTTTTAGAAAAGGTTAGACATACATGTTACTTGTAGTTAGATCTATATATTTCAAACTATTCTGTTAAGATTTTTTGGAATTCTGTGAACAGCCATGCAACTTTTAGGCATATGAATTAACTTGTGTAGTACTTGACATGAGTTGTTTATTATACAGATGACATCTACATAGAAAAATGAGACAAGATAATAAGGTTAGGAGAAAAAAGAGGATCCACCTGTTGTGGGCTGACCACATCTAGTTTCTCAAGAAGAACTAAATCATTTTATTACTTTACTGTCTAGAATTCTTAGAGAAACTAGTTCTACTAGTAACTTCACAGTCCTCCCCTTTGTTAAGGATAGACAAGTTCTAGATTTGGTTTTATCGCAAACAAAGTGATCGGGGAGAAACAAATAAGGAAAATGGAGGGGGTGGATTTTAAGAATGACTGAAAAAAATCTTATGACCATGGTGATTGGTGTTTCCTTGATCATGATTTGAAAAGAGATAAAGATTTTGGATTAATGGGGGTTCAAGAACAATTAACGTTTTCAGTAATATTTAATGGGGGGTATGAGGGAGATTTCGGGAAAAATATAATGCACCTGTTATGGTCCGACCACCTCTAATTTATTTAGAAGCAAACTTATGAAACGTGAATGTATGTTGGTTTTACCATTTATTCAAGACAATAGACGTTTCCTTGAGTGAATTTCTCTATTAAGAATATAAGTTGGACACTTGAATTTGCTGTAACAGATTAATAGACATCCACATGATTCTTCCCATTTATTATTTGGCCAGTAGAATTTTCTTTCTTGAGAGTTTTCATATAGAAAGGAAAAACAATCGTAGATTTGTCTATGCAGATACAAAAATGGAAGAGATGTATGGGTCCCTGCTGTTCGATGTTGAGGCTGGCCATCTGATGCTGCCAAAAATATTACCCTGGGATATACCTTCGCAGTTATCTGATTTAGTAGAGAAAGAGATAACCAAGGCATCATCCATGATGGAAGAAAGTTCAAGCTCAATGAAGGTAGTTGAAGAAAAACTTGACAATACAGAAGTGCAATACAGTTTCAACATGCCTTGTAATGAGATGGAAAGTATAGAGGCCAAGAAGGTAGCAATGCTGAGAAGGAATGGCTCTGTTCATGACTCCAGTGAATATAAAGCTCAAACTGATGATGCTTCTGAGTTTCCCAACGATTCAGGTGCCCCATTTTCCTTCTGTCGGCGATATGTTCGGAAAATGCATGATGTTGTTATGTCCTCTGATTCTGAAGACGAGTTTATCAACAATGGATATCCTAAAGTTACAGATAACGATACTAACAACGAAGTCCTTGGAGTTAATCCCTCATCTGAGGAGCTACGTTGTTCTGGAGTGGCTAATATAGATGAAGGACATTGTCAATGTTCAGAAACTGCAGACGAAATGCACATAAGTGAGATGTGCAACTCAATTGATATATCTTGTGTGCCAGAATCAACTTATGTTCCTGAAACTGAAATGGATAATGGAACAGAGTTATCTTCTCACACAGTAACTTCTGACCGTGTTGCCAACACCATAAAAGAAATATTTTCATGTGAGGAATTTCATGTTGAAGGAAATAATCTTGATAAATTGGAGTTAGGATTACAAAGGAATTTTGATACGTGGGGAAACAATTGTGCTGCAATTGCAGAATCTTCTCATCAGGAGTTGGAAGATTCTCAGAATGAACATACGGAGACTGTTGCAGGAGCTTATCAGGTGATGGATGAGTGTAGCCGTATGGATTTTATTAAGTGCTCCAACTTTGCACAGGGGCAAAAATCCTCGGTGGTGACTGATTTTGTACAAGATTCATGGGACAAACTTCGTGGCTCTCGCAGTGATCTAAGGCAGTATATTGCATTAGAACAACAAGATGCTTGTCAGATTGTTATGCTTGCCTATAGAATGAGCAATTTGATCTCAGAAACTGATGTATTGTTTTCTAGATGCCAATCACTAATAAGTGTAAGTGTCAATACTTTTTGGTTGGATATTTGATCATTTGTGTTATGCATCTGTAGGTCATGATGGCAATTAATTGTTTGTGCAGGATTCTTTGGAACCATCAATGATCCCTTTGGAGGAGTCAGATGCATCCAGCTGGTACGATGAGCAATTACGGCTGGCATCCACAATTGGGCAACATGGGTTTTGCTTCTATGCAAAAGGCATTTCTTCTGTAGAATCAAAAGAAAGTTGTATGAGGGTGGATTTAGCCTCGGATATGTTGGCTAACGCAGCTAGTATGATGGCATTAGGTAAGTTAATTGGGCAGGGTATGAGAACAAGTAAGACTTCATATGCTGGACGAAATTCAGAGAGGACCCTGCCAAATGTGACGAGGTATTTGGCTCAACTTCCTTGCTGTTGATAACTGTATGAAAACCAGTATACATTCACAATGCCATTTCGAAATGCTTTTACTAGTCATCCTCTTGAATTGTTTTGAAATTCATAGCTTCAAACTTTCCGTTTGTTCATTTCCTTATCAATATTACCTATGTTAAAACGGCTTCTTTTATCTCCATTTCTATTGAAGAGAAGAAGAGATGAAAGAAATTAAGTCAAGTTTCATGACCGTTTTCTCTATACATATCGTAATACTTCTCAAGTATGTTATATATAGATGCACCTAGTCTCTACAATACCATCCATAGATTGTTCAAAGCAGAACCTCGGTATCAAATGTAGCATTAATTGTAAACATTTGTCTTATAACACATTTAAAGATACATTTGGCGTGCCAGATACACTGATACCCATTTACTCCTGGTGTCTGCAATGCAGTGAAATCAAGTCAGGTGTATTTGATGTAGTTCAGTCCATTGTACCTTCCAGAATGTACTCGACATTGAAAGGTGGTGCAATCCATGAGTATCTTTCTTCGCTGCGCCACATTTCAAGATCAGAAGCTTCTCGTTTAGCACAAGGCTTTGAGAAGACCACCAGAAGGAGGAGGTATGAACTTTCGATGTCAAATTGACTTCCTTGCAGCCTTTCAAATAAAGATTGTCAGTTCCCTTGCAGAAGTTAATATAATTGCATGATTTTTTGATGCAGGAGGAGGGTTGCTCCACACTACTTAAGTAGTAGTGCACTGATGTTGGCTCCTGAACATATCTCGTTGCTTGATCAGCATGATGTTTTCAGGAAAGCCTCGTCGATCAATTGATTGGATTCTGCATCCCTATTCAGATAGAAACTTTAGATTAAGGAAAAATAACATAGTAACTTACTGGTTCAATCAAGATGCAGTCATTGGCTCAATAAGGCTGCTCCAGAAAAACCTGGTAAAGCATCATCCTATGGACGCTTGAATTTCATGATGGTGCCATTCACTTGAGTGGACTTTTAACCACTGATATTTACTTTTGACCTATTTCAACATCAGCATGCATTGCCTTACAAGACAGGTAAGAGCTTTTGGGTAAATTTCTTTGACTTGGAATATGATTCCTTCCCATCATTGTAAAGTTTTTTGTGATTATTTTAAGTTGATTGTATTCAATGCAAAGATATCTTTAATTGAAAAGGTAATACCAAAACATTGATCAAAGGTTGAATATTGAGTAATACTACACACACCAACTCTTATCTGAACTCTTTTGGGACATGAGTTAGAGCAAAATGGGTGTCCATAAATTTATGTGGGAAATTTTATATAAAATTACCCAAGTACATTTTTTTTGTTGTTGAGAAAAGTACATATTTGGTTCTCTCTTGAGTTAGTGTGACCTATGGATTGATAAGCTATATTATTATTAACATTAAGGAGATAGATATATTTTCAGCTAAGCACATTAATGGGAATATGGGATGCTGTTTATACAGTGACAATTATTACACAAGGAACCTGCAACTGAAAGAGGTGGGGAAGGGGCAGGAATCGAACTTAAAAGCTTCCTCCTAATAAAAATCTTTCAATTTTATTCAATGTGTAGATATTGACTACACACTGATGGATGAACATTTACGTAGTTCAATTATTGACCACCCTTTTCAGCTCTAAATAGTGTACGTCTGTTCTTCATGATTTGCAAAGGTACACTTTCCAATTACAATTCACAAGTTTGACCACGTTAACTTACTATGCATGTGAGTTAGACTAATTAGTCAGGGCAGTTTCTTCATAGTTGCAAATGAGTATAATCTTCGTTTTCGACTATTAATCATGTGCAATGTGTCTATCACAAATTCTGAATTAAACTAGTAATTCTTAGTAGCATATTCGTTACTTTTCTTCCTCCAATTTACTTAGCAACGAGTTTAATGAAATAGAAAAAGAATGAAAGGTAAAACCCAATGCCAATTTACAGAAACGAAAACCCCAACATGCATCAACCTAGAAGCTGAAAACATATTTATAGCCCCTCCAGAAGTGAACCCACCATGGAGGATAGGTTCTAAATTACCCCAAACCCTACCGGGGGAGAAGTTATTGTGTGCGTCTGCTGTATATGGCAAATCGGTAACACACCCAAAAAACAAAAACCATTATAGGCCGGATTGGACCAAAATAAAAAATAAATAAAAATCCTGCGATTTTGTGCGTGTGTGATCGTACGGGTGACCTAAAGTTTCTGTTACCGGGCTACTCAAAAACCAGAAGCAGCGGTAAAAACCAAAAAAAGAAGGATGTTAGGTTAATCTAAAAAAGTAATAAGTAAAAAACAAAGTTAATAAGCACATGGGAACACCGCCCCGCAGGAGATTACGTTATGTGGTTATTATTAAACACGACTTCACGATATGCAATGCAAGGGGGAAGGCCGCTGCTGAATGCTAATTCGTCTCTATTCTAAACCTTTGCAGAACACTCACTCTCTTCTTTTTTTTAATTTTATAAATTTTGGGTTTTGGCTCTTTTACAGTTTTACTTGTTAACGTACCTTCTTTTGCAGCTCAAGTTCCCATGAATCATGACCTGGGTAGGGGTAATATGCCTGGCTTCAACTATGAAGATTTATATACACAACAAATACGTAAAGTGAGTGAAACCAACCACACATCTATCAAAGTATCCATAAAATTATATTTGAAATCATTTTTAGGCCTTCTCATGTGAGCCCTTCTAACTTTTAAGTATGTTCCATCTATATTAGAAATGTGTTAGTTATTTGTAGACTAGATTAGATTGTTTTTTTATTTTTTGTTTTATTTTGTTTTTTGGTTTTTGCGAAAGGACTAGATTAGATTGTTCATAACAATATACAATCACGCCAGAAAACGCAACTATAAGAGGATATACATTTTCCTTTTTCTCTGTAACACTCATCACTTGATCAACTCACGTGACAAGTGTGTGTATATTTTTCTCTAGCGATTAGTATTATTCTTTATAGTGACAAGAAAAAATGCAATAATTAGAAAAAAGAGTTCTAATAAAAAAAAAGATTTTAAAAAAAAGAAGAAAAAGGATGAGGGTAAATAGTAAAAGCTTGTTACAATTTTTCAGAGGCTAATCGGAGAAATCAAGGACTAATAAATCTAAATGGAAGCATCCAAACATTAACATAGTGTGGTTATTTATTTTATAAGTTAAAGGTGAATGTCATAATGGTAACTTCAACGCAATGAAAGGCTCAGCGATTTGCCCGGGAGCAATTATTTGAAAGTACGACCTTCTGACTCGATGGACCAAAAAAATCCCAATTCACGAGGGACTCAATTTCTGACATATCCTTAAATCGCTTAATTAATTAATTAATTAATTAATTAAAATTTTAGAATGAAATAAAAGAAATATTGAGGCTATTATAGGCTGTCTCTCCGTCTGCTGTCAAGCAAGTCAGTATGACGTGCAGGATTCTTTTCCTGTGCTCTACTCTTGTGAGATGACTCGCAAACTGACACTGTGACAAAGTTTGGGTGAAGTGAACCAGCAGAAACCAAAGAAGTAACCAATTTACTTCTTCACTTATTACATTTGAATTTATCAGCCCACTTGCCTCAATAATGTGTTGGTCACAAATTCACAATCACAAAACAAAGATCCTTCCCCAGTTGATTAGGATTTTGTTAGGGTTGGTCCTTAATTGATAAGTTGCAACTTTCATAATGCATCAATAGTTATAAATCGTGTTATACGAGTGAGAGATAAAACTTACGTAATATAATGATCAAATTATTATGTCTGCAACACTCATCACGTGACTGATTATAACTGAAACATACATTAATCCGTAATATATATACTATTTTTTATATGCATGCATGATGCGTGTGTGGATAACTAACTGTAGCAGAACTTTCAGAATAAGGCCTGAATTCCTTTGTTATGTTACTCCACTCCACTCCACTCTAGTATTTTCCCTCACCCCTTTATTTTTGACATCCCCAATAATGTGTCGGTGCCAAGTGACAAGGTGCATGACCAAGTAAAGAATCCTACAAGAGGGTTTAGAATTAAGGCATAAATTCCTTGTTATGTAAAGCTCTACATAACATAACAATTATGAAGGGATAGAAAAGTCTATTTCCTAGATGCAATTTGTGGCATTTGGGTGTTCCCCAGAATGCAATAATTAATGTGATGGATTTATTTTCAGCTAAGCACATTTAATGGGATGCTTATTCAGTGACAGGGTTATGTTTATATGAGCTCTTCCATGTCAATGAACCAGAACCAGAACCAGAACCAGAAGGTGAAGTAAAGATGTGGGGAAAGGGGGGCAGATATTGATCTTAAATGCTTCCTGCAATCTTAATTTTCTTCATTTTATCAGTAATTAATGTGATAGATTTATTAATTATTTCATTTTAGAGTTGTTCTCTTTCTTTTTGGTCTAATTTCCTAGTTGTTAATTTAAGCTTGAATTAAGATCTTAGTCTAAACTCTCTGATTTAAAACATAATATTGAGGTTAACGGGAGATAAGTCATTTTATGGAATCCAAGTACCTGGGAAATAATATTTATTAGATTGGTAGTGGGGTTCAAAAATCAACAAATAATAATATTTTGGATCTAACAGCCTAATTCTTCACAAACACAATTGCCAATCATAAATAGTCAAACCAAATCATAATTAACTTTCTCACAATAAACGAAATTTCAGACTGTTTGAAGACATAAAACAAATTCACCACCTAAAATTACTTAGTGAATTAAAACTGCAATTCCACAGCTACCTTACTGACCACAACTAATACTCATTATATTTTTATCCACTTATTATTTTATATATCTAGTTAGTGGTAGACTCCGTCTGCTCCGGTTTAATTAGACCTAATTGGCAACCGAATTAATGTTAACATTACGGTTAAAATTAAGGAAATATTTTTGCTTACCACTTTAACTCAAGATGTATCATAATTACTCTTCTTAATACATGACACGTGTTCATAGATATAACCATGTTTAAATTTTTACTTTTTACTTATGGAACCATTTTTATGCATATGGACACATGTCAAGTGTTGAGAATGATGGTAATTATACACTTCTGGATTAAAGTGGTGAGCAACAATACAGCATAACTGAAATGAACCTATCCATTTTTGGGAAAAGAAAAAAAAGAACCTATCCATTATTTATTTATTATTATTATTATTTTCAAATGATTTGATTTGATTTAGTTGGGCTAGTTCCCTTCACAAGTAATTATACAAATACTTTATATTTTATCACATGTATCAAACGGAAATGTAACTTGTCAAGACCAACAAGAAAATGTCAAGTATCAAAATTTTAATTTTTATAGATATATGTGGTTTGCTTTGGTTATGGTTTTCAAATAAGTCAAACTAAATTAAACCGAATTAATTACGGTTTTGTTCCATTTTTGTTTAAAACGTGTAAAAACCGAATTTATTATTTGATTTGGTTTGATTTGAACAATTGAGACGGTTTTTTCCTGTTTCTAATAATAATTCATTCCTCGAATACACTGACTTTTGTCACACTACCAACTTTGTGCATACTTTGTGCATCATCCATTCATCTCCCTTGCAACGTGTATAGAAGCTTTAAAAGAAGCTTGGGAAGACTGTTAGGGCATCATCACCCAAGAAAGGGTGAAACCCACGAAAGATGACCTAAAAGGAAAAGCAAAAATGGTGCGTGCACATAATGGTGCTGCAAAAACAATTGAAGGGTCTGGACAAGTCTATTCTAAAGTTGGACCAGTCCTGTATATCATGTGCAACTTGTGGTATGAAATGACATAAAATATATGGATGTATTAGTTATTAATATTAAATTAGAGTAATAATACCAATAAAATCTAATCGCCATCACTCAGAACATACAGATGATGATGATAAGAAATTAGGAAAATGGGCTGGAGAATCCGAATAGTTTTTATAAGAGATTGTACAAAAGATACTCCCTTTCATCACCAGATATCAAACAAAACAAACCAGTGTGATTGTTTACATTTCTATGCAGAGTAAAGTCACAACCAGCCAGTGGTTCCCGTGACACTTTAACCTGCACAAAGATAAAACATCATGGCTTTGCATCATCAGTCTCTCTCTCTCTCTCTCTCTCTCTCTCTCTCTCTCTCTCTCTCTCTCTCTCCATTATAATAACCAAGAACCCCTAAATATCAAACCCCACATACTCTCTCTCACTCTCACAAACCCCTGTTCTCTCTCATTATAATAACCCCACATACTCTCTCTCTATCTCTCTCTCTCTGGTACTAGTGGTACACTCTTAGTCCATAGACATACATTTAGGCAAGAGAGGTAAGTGAAAATGCCAAGACCAAGTTCATTTTTAAGGCAATTGAGTGGAAGGGAGGCTTGGAAATCAACATCAAAGAGGTGGGTTGGTGGAAATAACAAGTCTTGTGGTGGTGGTGGTGGTATTGGGCGCTCTGAGGGAAGCTTGAAGCAAATGGAAGGGCTTAACATGTATGGCAGTGACAATAACAATGGTGGGTTGGCAATGAGGAAGAGATTGATGGTTGTGGTGGATGACTCATCACATTCCAAGCATGCTATGATGTGGGCTCTCACCCATGTAGCAAACAAGGGTGATTTGCTCACTCTCCTTCACATCATCCCTGCTTCCCACGACTCTTCTTCTGTTTCCCCTTACCTTGCCAACTCTCTTGGCTCCCTTTGCAAGGCCTGCAAGCCTGAGGTTAGTTTTGTTATTTTTTCTAGGGATTATAGTTTATGTTCCAAGAATTTTTAACAGATCAAACAAAGTGAGAGCTCAAATGGGCTCCATGGATTTTTATTTGTTTATTTATTTATTTTTGCTCTATTTGATAGATCCTAAAAGTTGCAAAAGGCAGGGATTGTTCTCACTGTGTTTGATAGATCCCACTGGATCTTTCTTTCTCCTTTACCTTTGAATGCTGTTCTTTTCTGGTCCCCAACCTTACATTGCTTTTGTGAAGAGAGGGACAACTTTCACCTTCAGCTCATTTTAATTTTCTTTTCCTCTTTTTCTTTGGTTTTTAATTTTTGAATATTTCTTTTTTGTCTTTTCTCTTCTTTAGAGGGAGAAGAAGGCTAATGATTTTTTTTCAGTGACAAGTTCCCTCTCAATTTTTTCCTTCTTTTTCTTTTTCTTTTCAGTGTGTACTTTTCAGTTGCTTTGCCTTTTTCCCAGAAAAAGAGAGGGGACATGGGCTTCTGGTCTGTCACTTACAATTACCAAGTCATGTGCTTATAATGTTTTTTATTTTTTATTTTTATTTGTTGGGGACAAAATTCAGGTGGAAGTGGAAGCACTTGTGATCCAAGGACCAAGACTGGGCACAGTGATAAGCCAGGTGAAGAAGCTAGAGGTATCAGTTTTAGTGCTGGGTCAGAAGAAGTCCTCTTCCCTCATCAGCTGGTGGGTCCACAAAATTCCCATCTTGCATCTCAAACTTATTATTGATCCTAAATCTGAACTGTTAATGTTTGTTGGGTTGATCCTTTTTTTTTTTTTTCCTCAAATCATTCGTGCAGCTTATTTGGAAGCAGCGGCACTGAGGACTTTGTGGAGCATTGCATCAACAATGCAGAGTGCTTGACAATTGGAGTGAGGAAGCAGAGCAAGGGTGTGGGTGGCTACCTTATCAACACCAGATGGCAGAAGGATTTCTGGCTCTTGGCTTAGTTCTCTAATAAGATTATCTAATCTCATTAGTGTCTCATAATAAGTAATTTAAGTATAGATTATTAGCTTGTAATTTTAGTATCTAACTACTAACTAGATGAGCTTTCTATGTATTAATTAATGAAATGAAAGTCTGCCCTTCTATGTTCATGCAAGATGTGCAATTAAAGTAGTAGGATTCTCTGTCAAGTGCACTCCATCTCCTTCAAAATCAAAGATCCATTTGCAAAAGTCAACTTCAGATCATACAGTTACTTATTACAGAGGCTAATTAAAGAGGCTGTCTTAGTTTTATTAATGAACAACTTGGAATCTTGGAAGTTGTATGGCTACTGGTCTCATAAAATTGGGTGCTGCAACAGCAAAATTGGGGTTTCTAGACCTTGTTTAGCATTTGCTTTCTGGGCCTTGGGGAGTAGAAAAACTCACTTTTAACGGGAATAACACTATTTTACTATTCTGGCCAATAATGCAATGACATGTAGAAAAATTATTCCGCGTGTCATTGTGATTGGCCAGTGATAGCGTCCTTTGGGACCCCCAAAAGTACCTAAGAAAGCCACTTTGGGTCATGAAGGTCTAGTTGCAAAGGAAGGCTACAATTGAATTGACTGGATATTCACCCAGAATATGGCAACCCACAAGAAGCTGAAGATTTTTTTAGTTTGGCAGGGGGCAAAAAACCATATATTAAAAATTTGAAGCAATCTGAAGCAGGATTACATAGCAAAGAAATGAATAGTAAGTTCTGTGTACTGATGTTTCCTATAAATTGTTTTTCCAACTGCCAGGAACCTCATTCATGATTTGAATCATTAGACCTTATCATCTAATTTATCATTTACAAGGGGAAGCAGCTCCATCCGACCCCGTGGAGTCCGGGGTGTTCGAGGAGTTCCAGGCAGCTGTTGGGAGAGCAGGTGCCTCACGTACCCATAGAATGTACATCCCACAAGTGTTATTCCACATCCGACAGCATTCAAAGCTGGAATTGGGTTTTTGAATATCATCCATGAAACAAGGACAGCAACGGCAACCTGAACACAATCCAATATGAGAATGTGACCATTGACAAGGTATTTCATATGCCCCAAAAGGATTAAGGCTGGATTGACTAAAATAGTTGGGAAAAATCTAGCCCTGAACTCAGTGTATCAAAAAGTTGAATGATATATGTGTGCATAAGGAAGAATAAAGCACTAGCAGCTTTTCAGCTGGACGTGACTTTGACAAGAAGTATATACTACGTGCAGTCAAGGGATGCATCATTTATGAAACCTAACAATACTTTACTTCGCCACAAAGGTGAGCAATATTAATATCATAGAATCAGAATTGCAAGGCAAGTGACTGCTTAATAATTACCTTGAGGTTTCCAGCAACATTGAATGTTACGGCAGTCGTGGAATGAATCACATAAAAGATGGAGAAGTTGAGACAGAATGCCAGCACCCCAGAGCTGAATATAATAATGAGGGATGGAACAAGAGTCTGATGAGTGTGAAGCCATTCAATAACCCCATTACCTTCAAGTACTACTGCAGGTACAGCCAAGATCATGGTTGCAAAAGGTGCCATGTAGTAGACCGTGTTTATGCTAAGTTGTATACCCAAAACATCAATAGAAGTATATCAGAATGAATCCTGTAGCTATAAATTAATGCACACTCATAAAAGTAGAACAGTCTCAAAAACAACCCCTTCTCGACTGGAGTGAAGCAAGCACTACGAAAACAAAGACCACTAATGTTGGAACCCACATGAAAGGGTTTCCAAGCAGAAAACTGAGAAAAACAAAAAAAAGGTTCCGAGGGTTGGGGATTTTCAAAAATGGACGAAGAAAAAAGGTTGATGTTAATGCTCTAATTTCTGAAAAGATAAAGTAAAAATAGCAAATCCTGGGTTGTTTGCACTGCAGCGGGACTAAACCCCACCATATTCCTCACAAGGATTCTAACGCAATCCAAAAGGTTCTAAAACACACAAAGAAAAATGGATTGCACATACAATACAACCTGCTTTCACCAGAATGCAAAGAACCATTTTGTGTCATATATTATTCTTATAATCAATCAGTCAAGATAATTCTTATTTGAAAATTAATTATATAAAAAATCCATTGAAATGAGGAAATGCACAAGTCAACAGGATATTCATATCAGTTAGAGCTGGCATAATGGAGGTCCTTTTTCAGCTATAGGTGTGGTGGGTCTTTCAAGTTTCAACACACTGATATGGAAAGGTTTAGCATATAACCTGATTGTAAATTCATATCTTCAACTTATATATGCTCACGAACATTATCATGATAGTAAAAATCTAATAACACTAAATCTGGAAGTTAAACAAGATATTAATGTAGACGTCAGGCATACAATAACCTAAGAAAACTACAAAAATAAAATGAGCAAAGTTGGCAAAAAAATTCATGAAAAGATAAATATGGGGAATACTCCGAAAAAGTAAAGACAGAAAAAAACAATGAAATACAAGACATGAGGATCCAAAGCAACAAAAACAAAGATACTACCTGTCAAACTTGTATCCATGCAACAGAGATTCTGCAAGGATGGTCTTTGTGGAAGTAGCCAGACAACCAAACAAGGCAGCACAAAATCCCAACATATTGAAACTAAGCTCTGTAACAGAAGTAAGAAGAATTCCTCCAACAATTGGTATCAAAGAACACCAAATTCGCCAGTCAAAGTACTTTCTCCAAACCAGCCACTGCAAAACAACTGTTCAAACCCTTTGTGATCAGATGAAGCTACAACACAGTATAACATTTTTCATAGGGTATGTCATTAGCAAACACTGTTAGCAATTTCGGGAACTGACCTGTGGTCGCAGGAGTGAATGACTTTATTGTCTGCATAAAAGAAACTGGAATGTAACGTAAGCTCACATTCCCCAACACTATGTTAATACAGAATACAAACGACATGGGAAATATCCTTCTCCATCGATCTTCAGGCTCAACTGTTATTAGTGGTTTAAGCTTCAAAATTTTGATTACTGTGTATGCTCCAATGGCCGAGCATATAAAATGAATACACGATACCGTTAGAGGAAACTTAAAATCCAGTTTCTGCACAAAAGAAAACACTTCAAAATTAGGGACACCATGATGACCACCATGAGAAGCAAATGATGAGAAGCAAATGATGTTCAGGTGAAACTAAATGTAAACAAATGAAACAGCTACAGGACTCCAAACTGCATGAAGTTAAAGACCATCTTGCTTCTACTATTGCTCATGAGATTCTAAAGAATCACGATCATTTTCAGAATTTCATTATCTCAGGCAGTAACGGAAATATGAAGGAAGCAGAAAATCAGATGATAACGAATTAAAATTTCAAAATCCAAAATCAAAAGAGAAACCGTTATTCAGCTACAGTCGTAAAATGTAAAACCCAACTCACATGTACACAATTATACCAAAACGAATTCTTAAAAATAAAAAAATAAAAAATTAAGGCAGCAACATAGGAGAATTGAACATTTTTACATACCCAAGAATCAAAAATCAAAATTAAGCACACCTCAGTTCACAAAAAAATCTAGAAAAGAAATGTAAAAACAAAAACCGAAATTCAACAATCTGGGAAAGGCATAGAGAAAGGACCTGAAAGATCCACTTGTTCATAACAATCACGGTGACATTGAAACCCCACCATTGAAGAATTGCCAAAAGAGATCGAATGACGCTCCACTGGCACAGCCGAGTCTCCTCCATCTCAGACCCAGATCACTCAAAGAGACCCAGATCACAAACACCCAGAAAAACCCACCTCAATTCCGAAAACTAAAAGCGACCCAGATGAATTTTCTTACAGAAACAGAGGAAAAACAGAGTTACAGGCCACAGCAGCTAAAGAAAAGAGAGATTGGAGATCAGAGATACAAGAGAACCCTAATTGAGAAAGTGAAAATGAGAGCGTAAACGGTGTGCAATTGAGGTTAAGCTCTCTCTCTCTCTGTCGTTGAGTTTGTGTGTGTTAGTGCCATGTGATTTGTCCCTCTGTTTCCATTTTGTTAAGTTGGGAGTTCCTAAAACGTTTTTAACTCTCTCACGCCATGGAAATGTTATGCTTCTCTGTGTTGTTATAGACTTGCTAGTTTTTTGTTTTTTTTTTCAGGGTTGTGGGTCCCACGTGCGGGGAGGTCCTATGTTTTGTGGGGGTCCAAGGGATCACGAAATCGCAGCCATTCAATGAATATACTTTTTTTTTTGGGTGTGGGTTTGGCATTGACCAGAATTTTCTACAGTTTTATTAGGTTTGGACTTGTTTCATTTGATGGAAGCATTAGGGGCTGCTTCTCTCTAGTCTCTCATGTGCTTGTCTTCTAAACTTTCAAAGCTTCTCAACATTAGGTTTTATTAGAGACATAAACAGTTATTTTTGCTTGAAATGTCTTAAGCATGGTGGGTTTATTCTTCATTGTCGTTAATTAAAAGATTAATTTATGTGTACTTATGTTGGCATAACCGTCACAGCCTTCACATTTTTCATAGGTAGTATTTTTTGTATATATATTTTTAGATCCTGTTTGGTTCACGAAAAGGATTTGATGGAAAATCATTTCTCATGTCATTTCCCATAAATGATAAATAGAAGATTCATTTATCATATTTGGTAATTTGGGAAAGTATTGAGAAATACCGCATTATTTTCTTTCCCATGTTTAATTTGTGTAGAAATGTAAAACAAAATTTGTTTAATTTTTCAATTATACCCATATAAAATCAAATAATAAAAGAAAGCATTTAATGCTATATTGTAATTCTAAATTGTTAATATGGACAAAAAGGTCATGAAAAATGTGCATTTAATGCTGGCCTGTTTTCCTAAACTTTCTCATGGGAAGGGAAAATGAAACTAAAAGGAGGAGGAGGGTTACATTCCCCTCCCCCTTCCCCTTTCTCTTATTTTTTCATGTGCCAAGTAACCATTTCCTATTTATAGACTTACCAAACATGGGAAAACAATTGATTTCTCATCTCCAAGCGATCTTTCCTATGAATCAAACACAACCTTAATTCAATGGGAAATTGGTGATTCAAACATTAAATATTTTTTAAAATGGCATTTCATAAAGAGATAGTTGATATTGTAAGTGAGTATAACTCAATTGATTGAGCTTTTCCAATTCCACCCATGTGGGCAGATGTTCAAAACACTCATTAAATATTTATATAAACTCCCTCCCACAATCACATTACTTTGCAATTTTGTGTTAATAAATAACTAGTTATGAGTTATAGTAATTAATGTACAACAAAATTATAGCTTCCACTTAATATAGTAGGTAGCAAATGTTAATAAGTTTCTTCTGTACAAGGGTTTTTTTTTTTTTACTTCGCCAGAATGCCAAATTTATTGTTTATTTTCACCAAAATGCCATTTTTATTGGTATCTCATTTTCGGCATTGCATAATTTGAATTATGGAAACCATGTTGGCAAAGATGCTACAAGTGCATAAGAAACGGTTATTCCTTTTTTGTTTTTGTTTTTTTGGTTTATAACAAGAATTTTCTGTTTCTGTTATGAGTTTCATGTGGGCCTGTATTTTGAAAAATGAGGTTTAGATTTAGACTAATACGTGATTATTGTGACTTTACCATTTGTTCAGTTCATGTCTAAAATATTGGCAATCTAAAAACCCTCAGTTTTTTAATTCTTCTGTTGTCATGAGAATGTTCCTTCAACCTTCCATTTGGTTAAATGTCCAAATGAACCTCCCTTGCAATAATAATTAAGGGTGCAACTTGGATGGACTCTGCCTTCAAATTTTAAAGCCTTGATCGAGTTTGGATTGAGATAATTGATCAACTCAATAAAAATTAAGTTGAAATCTAATTTTTGGATAACTTAAGCTGATTTGATGAAGTCATCGATAAGATCGAATTGTTAATGGAATCGGCTTATGCTATCCAAAATTTGAGGTCACTAAATCGTTAAGTAAGTGATTGATATGATTAGATTGATCATATAATTGATCACTTTGATTGCCAACTAAATTAGTAAGTGATATTAAGTGGAGTTATGCCGGTTTGTGAGTTTTGTTTTTAATGTAACTGACTTGATCTAGGATAATTTAGACAGTAGATAGGGGTTTTTAAACAAGTTCTTTGTGATTTATTATCTCAAGATGATTTCAACTCTAGAGGTAATCTTGGTTACTGGGGAAGTTTTACCCATATCCGTCGAATTACTAAGCGAGATGACTCTCTATGTACTTTTCAATTATTCTCTAAATGTTGATGAAGCACCACTTAAAGACCAATTGATTAATTCTACGTATTTTCTACAAGAAATAATTAGAACCTTTTTTCGGCTAGACTTACCAAACATTTGGTATCAAATTAGAAACATGGTCCTGGGTCCCTAAACATCTGGTCTACAATTTGATACCTAACCTTTGTGTCAAATTATAAACAGTTGGTTTATGATGAAAATTTGACACCAACAACATTGACCTTTTTTGTAACGTTGAAACTGTGCAATAAAGCACATTATGGATTTGTGTGGCCCCATAATTGCGGTAGAGGGATGCTTTCTTGACCATTTAATTAATTAATTTCGTTTGCTAAAAACTAAAAGCGACCAACAAATTATTATTAATTATTAAGACTGGCCGAAAATGACTGCATTAATGTTGCCTGAAATCAGCACATCAAATAAAATATCTTAAAAGAAAACCTTACTCTTGTGAAAAAGAAGAAGTAATTCTTCATTATAATGGTCATAACATCACGTAATGTTATCGATTCGTTGTAATTTATTCATATACATAAGTATGTGACGATTACAAAGATATGCATTTTTTGGGTTATGACTTCAAATTTGAAAGCAATTATTGATCAAGTTCGTCTCTGTTCGTTTTTAATTAGCACAAAATAATATTCCAAAATTATGCTCTTGGGCTCTTTGCGTATGACCCACCTATTTCTTTAGCACATGAACGACAAGATCCACCTCTCCCTTCTCATGCATGTACATCCAATGATACGTCTTTTACGACAACTATAAGCATAACTAGAATATATTATTCAAAACTATACTTTTTAATATTATTATTATCAGGATATTATAATTTCTTGTGTTCCAACTACGAAGTGCATGTGAGGATTTTCCCCTTTGTTATTGACAAAAAAACTAAATTAAACTCGTGAGAGTTTGATTAAGGAAAAGACGAGAGTTGAATTTTGATAACAAATAGTTAGATTTTGATTAACAACTTCCTCGTGTCAACTAGTATATGTTATTTGAGATTTCACACCGAAAAAACAAAAAAACAAAAATCTTTACTCGTGTTTTGTTCTTTTTAGAAAACTTGATTTTAATCCTTAGAAATTCTTGCAAACTTTGCGCCACATGATGTGGATCACACGGCTCTAGAGTCAAATCTTTAGGGTGAAATGGAATCCTATCAAGCACATGTGACGTGTATATGTACGGACCAAGATATATAGTCCCATGAAAGGTCAAGCTTAGGCATGGTTGGAATTAATCATAAGGCTTAAATTTATTTAACTCATTTTAATTTATAAGAAAATTTTTCAATACTTGTTGCTACACTAAATCTGAATTTGAAAAACCATTTTAAAGCAATTCATTTTAAGTTTATAGCGTCCTTTGAAACAATTCACTTTACACCAATGATTTTTTTTTCGGTGTCTTTAGAAAATTCATATAACATCATGCGAATGTTATTTGCACTCCAAAATAAGTTTTTACAGTCATCATCCCTCATTGCATGAAAGAGACTGAAACCTATTTGGGGCATTAGTTAAATCCAAAATAAGAAGACCTTCGTTAACTTTGTGTGCTCTCTTTCCCCTTCATCTCTTTCCTACCTCTTTCCTCTGCCGGAATAACAGCCAAACTAATGGTATATGTATATGCCATTTGTTCACAAGCTGATTTTGGAACGCCCAATTATGCTGTGAACTCAATTATTGCTATGAACTAAAACATCAATTACTTGGGATACAAGTTTAGGCCAAAATGCAGGTCTCTTTCACATCTGAAATCAAATCAAAGACCACTGAAGCTTATTTCTTGACATTTCCCCCTCTATAATGAAGAGAAGGTTGATCAAGTTGGTAGAAAAAGAATGACCCAAAAATTTGTGAAAAGATGGATTGCAATCTTGAATTTAATCCCGTAAATCTACTTACGAAAACAACTGGTTTATCTCCTGCTAATTTTTTAGTGTTTCTAAATGTTGTAGGTTTGAAAATCAGACAGTAAATAGAGGTTGGATTGTCGTTGTCCATTTACTAATGGCCTCTAGCTATACTTATCAGTTTTTAATTATTATTCTAGCATTGGTAATCTTGCAATTTAGTCTTTCACAGTCATGAATGGTAGCAACGAAAGATAGGTTTTTAATGGTTGCCAATTCTGATTAGGGTCTTCTTTACATCTTCTGCATTACCTTTCAAGGTTTATGATTTATGCGGACGAAACTCCCTAAAATCTTTGCAATTATGAACTTCGCGCAAGTGGGCGACTTCTAATCGTTGATGCACCACCCCTACACGCATCAAACAAACAGCCATTGACATACAAGATTTGCGGGTAACACAATCCATTTTGTTCACTGTAGGGCAAAACATGAAGTTTCTAATGGTAAGTCCCAAAATTTAATTGTATGCAAACAATACATTGGGGTTCCACAGTGAACACTCAATACAATCCACTTTGTCACTACTACTACTAGTACCTAAACTTTTCACAGATCCTCATTTTGAGTTCTCAAACTTTCAAATCAATCAATGTGGTCCTTAATTTTTTAGTCTATACATCAACTTGGTCCCTCTCATTGCATTCCGTCAAAATTGGTCACATGACCAACTTTGATGGGGGTATTTATGTCAAAATGCAACCTATGCATCCATGACATAAAGCAAACTCATGTATTTTGCTCAACAAGACCATCTACTCTTCTTTAATAACGCCAGTGTGAAACTCCAATTGGAGAGAATATGGATTTGTTGAGCAAAAACATGAGTTTCAGGACTAAAATGACCTATATTTAGATGACAATATCCTTTTAAAGTCAGTCATACCAACGACACATAATCAATTTTATCGAAAGTTATGTTGGAGTGAGACGTACCAAATTGATGTGTAAACCAAAAAATTAAGGACCACATTGATTGATTTGAGAATTTGAGTACTAAAATGAGGACTTATAAAAAGTTTAGAGACCACACTTGTGATAAAAGCCCAAAAAATTATAATGGACTTTTGATCAATAGTACAGTTATTTAGTGTCCTTATTTGTTCATTCATTCCTTGATCCAACTGTAAGAGTCCTTATTTGTTGCAAATGCCACATAAAAACACAGAGAAATGAATAAATTCAGTCCCATGGCAAACTTGAATGAGTTCAAAATGATCCTCTCTCCCTTCACCAAAATGATAGAAGTGCAAAATGAACTCAAAGCCTGACCATTAAATTCAGCTGCAACTGCATTACAAGCTTGCAAGGCAAAGAAAGCAAATACCCAATTTGCAAATGCTAGCAGCAACCCAATGTCCCAAAATCAGACCACAAATTTGGAGGCAGCAGATTTTGATTCTTCCTTCACAGCCTCTCCTAATCAATAAATCAATCAATAAATGAGAAAATTCCCACAAAGGATCAAACCCTAAAAAATTGTCCAATCCCTAAAAACAAACGCAAAATCAAAGAGAGTGAAGAGTGGGAGTGAAATTACCAATTTGGGCAACGGGAGCTTCGCCGTAAATGGCTTTGAGTCTGGCGAGAGGGACCAAAACGGCGCCGCCAGTGGAGGAGGCCTCGGCGTAAAGCTGCTGCTTCCAGTCCCACATGGTCTGCTTCGCAGCCTTGTTCGATTTGATGAGAGACGCCTTCTCCGCCTCCAGCGATTCGATGTCGTTTTGCTGCCTCACCGACCTTACGCTCAGCGCGATGAACGAGCCTACCAGGCACACGTTTATCACCGTGTTGTTCTTCGCCGCTTTCGTTGCAGCGCTCACCGCCTTGTTAACGAACTCCATTTTTGGAACACACAGAGCTCACGACCAACACGACGCCGCTTTAGAAATTTGCCTTCTTCTTCTCTCTGTTGTTGACCTACAGACCAATTAAATTGGAAGATGAAAGTGCCGGTGACACAGAGAGACAGACCGATACCGATTTAAATATTTTAATATATTTAAAAGAGTCTAGCCGGGCGGCTATACTATTTAAATATTCGAATATATTTACAGCGTATGGCCGCACGGCTATACTATTTTAAATATTCTAATATATTTAAAGAGTATCGCCGGGCGGCTATACTATTTCAAATATAATAAACAGTATAGCCGGACGGCTATACTATTTAAATAATATAATATATGAGTATCGCCGCACGGCTATACGATTAAAATATTCGAATATATTTAAACAGTATCGCCGAACGGCTATACTATTTCAATATAATAAAGAGTATAGCCGAACGGCTATACTATTTAAATATTCGAGTATAATAAAGAGTACCGCCGAGCGGCTATACTATTAAAATATTCGAATATATTTAAACAGTATAGCCGGACACCTATACTATTTTAAAGATATTAAAATATTTATAATAAAAAGTATAGCCGACCGGCGATACTATTTCAAATATTCGAATATAATAAAGAGTAAATACTATTTAAATATTCAAATATAATACCGAGTATAGCCGCCCGGCTATACGACTTAAATATTGAACATATTCAAAGCGTATAGCCGCGCGGCTATACGTCCCTTTGTGATGATATGAAGCAACGGCTCCAATTTCTCCGTACTCCGCCAGACTGTCACTCAACTCTTTCAAGTGAGGTTTTTTGGAAAGGCGGCGTCTGGGGTTTAAGAGGCAAAAGCCAAAGCCAGAAAACGACGAGAAGAAGCAGATGCAGTCTGGAATCTGATGCTCACGGGACGAAGGATGACGTCACAGCGTACCAGAAGTTATGCCCTTCCGAGTAGAATATAAAATGCTGATTGCGTTTTTCCAATAGTATTTGACCGAGCCTAATATTTTGGGCGTAAAACCATTTTGCTTGTTGGGCATGTGAGTTTATATTTTCTTGGTCTCCTTCATGCATCCTCTTTGAATAATATTTTTGGTAATTTGATTTCATCCCCCCTCAATATTATTTATATTATTAAATATATATAATTCAAAAGCCTGTCATTTTTAGGAATATTTGCATTGTGCTATACTATGTAAATCCCCTGCTTCATCGAAGCCACCCCCATTATAAAAGCCTTGAAACCCTAGAAGAAAAATAGAAAGAGAAATGAAACCGAGGAAAATTATACACCATGTTAAAAGGAATAAACACCTCCTCCTCATTTTAATCTCTTCACTCTTACCGCCATCATCAACATTATTAATAATAATAATAGGGGGAAATAATATACTCTCAAAAGAGCAATTTCTAAAATGAATCTGCTATTCAATTTACTAATGGAAAGTTGTAGAGCTACGCTTTACGCATGTATTACAGCCCCACTGCCACTCCCATTTGTTATTAATTTTTGCTTTACCAAATTACCAATTGCATTGTGTTTATTGGTGTTAAACATAATATTGTCACAAATGTTGGAATTATAATACTCAATTTTTTGCAAGAGTTTATAGTTTAATCACAGAGTTAATAGTTTAAGTGATTAAGTATAGTTACTTCTGTATGGTTCGAATTCCCTTTTTCCCAATTCCCAGTATTGCTTATATAAAAAACAAATAAAAAACCTCGATTTTTCAGCCATGATATAAGAAATATCAACTATATTTTATTGTTTATTCAACGAATTTAATAACAGAAACATTTGATTTTAGGGTTTTCACCTTTTTTTTTTTTATAAAAAATTTGGCCAAGTAATACATGTAACTTTGTATTCATATTTTGCCCATCTTGTATTTTACTAACTATACACAATATAGTATGCTGACCATGAGTATAAAATACAGTGTCAACCAATTAAAGTCATTAGTTATTTGAGTTATGCAGTCTCTCTGGTAGCCACATCTGAACCAACAATCTCTCTAAAACGTTGAATACGTTCAGTGTAGGCAGTTTGCCAACCCTCAGCATCTGGTAGGTAAACTTGGTGCCAACAATCCGAAACAGGAGGCATAGGATGCCCAGGAAACAGAAACACCTATGGAGAACAGGACATGCCAACAGTTAGGCACGGAAAATCACCTCCACAAAGCATAACAAATTGTATACGGTAATTATACTACTCGATACCTGAACAAAGTGGTTGTCGTTGACTGAACCGATGGCAATGTGACGGCGCTCTAACAAGGGCAATGACGTCGTCCTGGTTGGTAAAAATGTGACAGATAATGACATGGATAAATATATCAGGACCACATTATAGCATGATGCGATAATGTGCCCCATATCTGGCATGGTCAACCACCTATCATACGGGGGGCACTCCTCAAGGAATGAGAGTGTATGCATAAGCTCGTCAACCCGATCACGTCTCCCAAAAAGGTTCTCATATTGTGTTTCATGAGAGCACAACTCATTCAACAAATCTCTGCGTACCTTGCTCCAAGAATCATCTCCAAAACCCATCAACCCGGCTATGACTCGATAACCACAATTACCGTCACCTGCAAAATCCCTTATGGATGAAATATATGGTCTCAAAGCAGAAGGGAACTGCTCTTTCAATTCAGATGAAGTGAGTGGACACATCCTATGTACCTGTACAGCCATATTCATGCATATAGTAGTTTTAAGTACTGGAAAATACCTCATACCTCATACAAGTTCAACAATGTTAGTACATACCTTCATCTTGGGAGGACGCCTCTTTGGTTTCTCCGAGTGGGATGTGGTAGCAACTGTGTCAACTGGTGAATGACTGACTCGACATGACAAGGCCAACTCAAAGGCAGAAAGATTGCAACGAGTAGTAGTGCCAATTCTACTTGGTTGTTCTTTAGGCTTGGTAAGGGGAATTGACTCCATATTCATAATCTCCTCCAACTTCAGACTAATATGTCTTCTGGTGTCCCCATTGCTATCCATCCACTGATGTAAGATCGTATACATTTGTGTAATTATGTCAGTTGCGTGGTCACTATTTTTCGGGGAGTACAGTAAATCCAATTTCCTCCAATGAGGATCAACACGGTAAAGAGGAATAGGGCGACTAGTCTGTCTGTATTCTGCAATTTCATGCACACATGGCAACCCATGTGTGCGTCGAATGGTGCAACCACATGACGAAGAATCTAACCCCACTGAATTGACTTTCTTCGACTCACAAACAATTATATTCAAAGCAACGGTAGATACAAATCCTCGCAACTCCTTCAATTCATCATGCATGAAATTGTGTTGGATGATGGTCAAACACTTCTCAAGTGATACCTTGATGTCTAAGTGTTGCAACTCTAACAAGGAGTGAATCTTTTCCCAAGATGTTTCAAAACTACCTCGGCTGTTGCCAAGTAGTTGTTTCAGTTTTGCACTTGCACCTTCCACCCTATTCATACAACACAGTTAGTAGTACATAATGACTTACATCAAGAAACAAAAGTGAACAAGAAAGTTACCTATTTGATGTCGTGTGACCAAAATGCATACATGTATCTGTCCATACAGACACAAATCTCTCTTTATACTCGTTCAACCAAGTGTTCTTCACATATTCAAGTGCATGTGGATATCTACCAAAATAATAATCAAGCTCAGCCAAACGTTTCAGATACTCATGCTCTGTCTCCGATAACACCAACATATTCCAACTCATTATGAACTTCTCCAACTGATCTTTACCTTCAAACATGCCTTTACATTTCGCCAACACATTTTTGCTAATATGTAATCTACACAAAAAATGTCGGGAACTAGGAAAAATACTATGGATGGCAGTCATCAGTGGCAAGTCATTGTCACAGACAATGACTGTAGGAAGACAATGTTCATCCAACATAGTCCTCAATCTACTCAAAGCCCACATGTAATTGTCTTCATTCTTAGCATCAAGGTAAGCAAATGCAGCTGAGAAGGTTATGTTAGTACATGTCACCCCTACAATCTCTAAAAGCGGAAAAGAATATGTCTTGCACGTGCAATCCATGATCAGGACATGTGGGAATGCACGTAAGATGTCTACACTAACAGGGTGGGTCCAAAACAGATCCTTCACAATATTATTGTCATCTGAGCTTCTATGCCACTCAATATAATTGTGGTCAGATAACTTACTTAGCAAAACATGCATCTGCGATCTCACAACATTCTCTTTCAACTTCAACCTTTGTCTGACATTATAAATTGTTTTCATTGTTGTTTCATTGAGTCCATCTTTTTGTTTAATTGTGCGCAATATGTCCTTGGGTTTGGCCAAACTCTTGGACATATCTACCAACAATGCTTTCTCTTCTTCGGATAATCTCCTTGCATTGGACTTTGCAGCATCGTGGTTATGAACTCCACATACCACCTCCAATTTCCACTCATCATTATCACCCAAGCTCACACCCCTTAATAGAAATGGACATCCACACTTTTTTGTACCACTGCTCCTAAGACGCCTTTTCTTATGGACATTTTCATCAATCTTCCTTTTATAAACACCACCCTTTTCACAACAGAATTTTATTCGGGGTTTCTTATTACCAGCTCCTCCTGCATCCGAGTTCTTGATAATAATCACCAAACCGTTGCTATTTCCTCGATCACGAGTCCACTCAACCAATGCATCTCTACTCTTAAATATCTACACACAAAAAACATAAATATTATCTCTTGTCCAACTTGGACAGTCATAAGTCACTTAGTCACAAGCCAACATTTAAATTTGCACAAACCTCATCAGTTGTGAATTCATTAGTGTAGTCCAACACACATTCTGTACCAGCACCACTGCCCCCAGTAGAAGTGTCTTCCTAGTGAAACAATAGGCATAAGCATAAACAATGGTTAGTCGTTGACTATTGAACAAATAACCAAGAAATTTCATTTGATCTCTTTACAATCATATAAAGAAAAAGACATCAAACCTCATCTGAAGACCCCTGACTGATGACTTGATGCTCCATTCTTCTTATGCAACCATTTTTACAGCAAGTAACTGCCTAATCCGTGAGATTGTTAGTGAGAGACACAAAAATTTACACCAAGCAACATGATCAGAACATGCACATATATAACAACTCTAAATATACTTGAACGCAAATTAAATACCAATATCTGCAATCATGCTCAACTGCACAACACAAAAACATATGAACCACACACAAAAACATATGAACCAGAATTTAGAGATAAAAATGTAATTATTAGAGTAACACTATTTCTCAATCACAAATACTCAATACAAGCCCATGTGGATAATTGTAATTGAGAACATAAATTAAACTTAAACCCCAAATGTGATTTCTTCAATACCCGTCTTCCAGTTTATGAGGAAAAACAATCCAGAAATTCAAAAACAAAAGATTACCTGGGTTGCTGAGTCTCTGGTGCTCTGGTGGAGAGACAAGAGTGAGAGAGAGCTGGGGAGAAGAATAAGAAAAGCTGAAGATTAGAAAACAGAGGAAGAGAATAAATAGAAGAAGAAGAAGAAGAAAAGAAAAATGGAAGAAGTAACGACCCTGTGTCAGCCGAATGGGTGGATTGGAGAAGAAGAAAAGGCTTCTACAAGTGGAGTGAAGACTAGAGAGAGTAAAAGACCGATGGCGCGATCGAAGAACAGGTGGTGTATGAAAGGGGGTTTGGGGTGGGGGCGGGGGGGAAGACGAGGGATTTGGGGGTAGGCTGAGAGATTTCGATGAAAATTTATCTTTTATCCAAGGGTAGGCAGTAGGCTGAGAGACTAGGTGGGTGTATATAGAACCCCATAGCCCGTTTAAAATAGAACGAGGTGGGTAGACATAGAACCCAAAGCCCACCAATTTTCATTTGGGCGGTAAATACCCCGAACTCCCGTATCACTTGCAGGTTAGGCGCGTTTGTTTCACGCGCACCAAGGGCGGGAGCCTCCCCACTTTATGCCCACTCCACTCTCTCAAGTCTCACCTTCTTGTTAGCTCTCTCTCTCCCTCTCTAGACTTGAGATCACAGTTTTCGTCTTCGAGCAAATGCCCGTGCATTGCATAACCGCCAAAACCCTCAACCTCCTCCACTGAATCATTAGGGTTTTTCGCCGATTCACTGAGTCGATGGACCAGTCCGCGCTGCAACTCGTTTCTGAAATCGGCACCAATCTCCGCCGTCAAGCTCGCCCAAACAAGGATTTCATTGTCAAATCGCTCCGAGTAAGCCATTTTACTTTACATAGAAATGAAAATTGATCATGTAGCTCTGTTTATTTGCGTGGGTTTGTGTTTGAATTGTTTATTATTCGTTGGCATAGCAATTGCGATTGATCATTTGGTTTTGCTTGTTTTGTATGCTTCGGTTTACAGCAAGCTGCCAGTTCTTTGTCACAGTTAGAACAGGCTTCTTCACCAGAAGCTCTTAAGAAGTTGAAGCCCTTGACCGAAGCTATTGTTCATGGCTTGCTTCAGCATAGAGATAAAGATGTCAGGCTTCTGGTGGCCATCTGCGTCACTGAAATGTTTCGAGTTATGGCACCTGAACCGCCTTTCGTGGACAAGTATCTCAGGGTAAAGTTCTCTGCGTATATCTGCTGTCTGCCCATGTCAGATTTTGCTTTGTACTCACCATTGCAAGTTGTTTTACACTTATTTCGTTCAGGACGTTTTTAAACTCATTCTCAGCACGTTCACGGAGCTAGCTGATACCGCGAGCCCACTATTTTCAAGGAGGGCTAAGATAGTAGAGACTGTTGCACGATGTAAATGTTGTGTGATCATGTTGGATATTGACTGCAGTGATCTAGTTCTCGAGATGTTCAATATTTTCTTCTCTGTTGCGAGGTTACAATCCTTTATCTGCATTTCTAGTATATGACTTTTTCTTGCTACTTCTTTACTTTTCACTTTTAATTTTCCAATTAACCCTATAGTGCATTTTGATGTTTTGGGCTATTCTTAATTGATAATTGTGAAGGAATCAACGCTTATCATGTTACATTGTACGACTAGATATCCACTTCCATGGAATAAAAAGAAATTTATAACTGCATGCTTGCCGTGCAACTTAGATGGTTAGAACTTAGAACAGGTTTTACCAAGTTATAAGTATCTGAAATTTGAGTGTCCATGAAATTTATTAAGCCCAATTTGTTATGTTTTAATTTATGTAAGTTTGGGCTTAACTTTGATGGCATCAACCATAATGGCTTTTAATTTTTCCCTGTAGGGTACATCATCAACAGACTTTGATCAATGATGTTTTGTCTGTAATGGTTCATATACTTAACGAGGAAGCTTCTCAGCCACTTTTGGACGTGGTTCTCCAGAATCTTGTGAAGGAGGGAAGGGTGAGTGTTAGAGAGTGTATGCTTCAAATTGATTCTAGAAACATTCTTGTGTATGATAAATTAGTCCTATGTTATGTTTTACAGGATGCAGACTCTGCTTCTTCTCAACTTGCAGTTTCTGTGATTCAAACTTGCGCAGACAAACTTGAGTCCTTTGTTTGTGGGTTTCTAACATCTTGTATTTTAGATAGAGATGCTGTAGGAAGTGAGCTCAAGGAATTTTACCATGAAATCATTTTTAAGATTTTTAAGTGTGCTCCTCAGATGCTTCTTGCTGTCATCCCAAATTTAACTCAAGAATTACTGGTATGTCTTCTCGGCTAAGTTCATTTAAATTAAAAAAAAAAAAAATCATCTCTTGGCATAGGCTTTTTTTTTTTTCCTTTCTCTCTTCAAATAGTTCTCTTGTGCTCCTGGCTTACTGCACTTGGAGAGGGATCCTTAAATACCACTTGACTCTGATTATTTCTGCAGACTGATCAGGTTGATGTCCGACTAAAAGCTGTTAATTTAATTGGGAAACTCTTTACACTTCCTGATCACCATATTGCCCAAAGGTATCAGGACCTCTTCATAGAGTTTTTGAAAAGATTCTCTGATAAATCTGTGGAAGTTAGAGTTAGTGCCCTACAATGTGCTAAAGTCTGCTACATGACCAATCCCTCTGGAGTAGAATCACAAGAAGTTCTCTGTAAGTTGTGGAACATATATGTTTTCCTGTATGAGTTCTGAGTTCTTGGAACCTTATTTATACTCTTTGTTATGTAAGCAGCTTCTCTTGAAGGTCGACTACTAGATTTTGATGATAGAGTGAGAACACAGGCAGTGATTGTTGCCTGCGATCTTGCCATGTATAATATGAGATGTTTTCCTCCAAAACTAATATCTCAAACCACTGAAAGACTTCGGGACAAGAAGGTATTTCAACAACAAATAGTTTCATTTTGCTAAGTTACAGTTACTGTCTTGTATTTGTAATTGCTTGCATTATTTGCAGATACCTGTTAGGAAGAAGGCGCTGCAGAAGATGATGGAAGTATATCGAGATTACTGTAACAAATGTTCTGAAGGCTACATGACAATAAGTGATCACTTTGAACAGATTCCATGTAAAGTCTTGATGCTCTGCTTTGATAAAGATTGTATGGAGTTCAGGTTAGTTTGTTCACATGTTATAGCTTTTTTAAACCCAAATCAATGCTTTACAATGTTGTATTTAACTATTATCATTCATTATCATTATTGTTTTACCTCAGGTCCCAGAATATGGAGCTTGTTCTTGCAGAAGATTTATTTCCAGCTGTTCTTTCAGTTGAGGAACGTACACGGCACTGGATCCATTTGTTTTCTCTTTTCACCCCTCTTCACATAAAGGCTTTGAACTCAATTTTATCGCAGAAACAACGGTATTATCACTAACTTGCTCTTGCTAAGGTTGAGGCGATTATCCTGTTTCTTTACTAGGTGCAAATGTTTTATAGGTTGCAAAGTGAGATGCGAACTTATTTAGCCATACGAAAGAAAGAGAAGGTACAATAATTGAAAATCGCACTTGCTCAGTAGGGCTGATATATAGCTTGTGAATGCATTGTGCACTATCTTTTAATTGTTTTGAATAATTGAAACAGTTGTCTTTATGTTGCAGGGTAATAATTCAGAAGAGATGCAGAAGAGATATAAAGTTTCATTCTCGAAAATGGCAGTCTCCTTTGCAGACCCTTCCAAAGCGGAAGAGTGCTTTCACAAATTGAACCAAATGAAAGATAATAACATTTTTAATTCGCTGGCGCTGTTATTGGATGAACTACAATTTACAGATGCCCGGACCAGCAGAGTGCGTATATTTACCCTTAATTTTAATTAAATTATCCCTTGGATGCCCTTGTTCCTCTTTTAACCACTTCTGCATCATCTTCAGTGTGCATTGAGGTTATCAGATGTTGCCATTAGATATTATTGTGGTATTATATTGAACGAGAATAATAGTCATTCAACTCTCAGCTGTTCCTTGTGTTAAATTTTTTTACCAAAAAACTTGTCAACTTTTACCAAAATAAAGTTGTGGAAAAGTTTGAGTAGATGATAATGGGAACACACATGTATGTTTGTGTGTGAGTGCGCGTGTGTGTGTTTCTTTGCACAGCGCTTCACTAATATGGTTCAATTTTTAGCTTATGTGAAACTTTAACAGATGAAGCAATATTGTGAGAGGCAGAACTTGATTTACATAGAAAAATCATGTTCTGAGATAAAGGCTTAATGGGGTTTAGTTTAATCATGCAACTATGGTAGTATGGGGGAGTCATCCAAAGCTTTTCTGGAAACCCAGAAACACATTCTCAAATTCTCTGGTCATACCCTAAATTATGTGAAGACCACTTGTTTATCCATGATAAGAGAATTTCCACTCATAATTGTCTGTGCAAGAGGCAGCTACAGACCCAAGTGGTGGTGGCTACAGGCCACCCCATTTCAAAGAATTTTTTAAATTTATTTTTAAAACCAAGTATATGGTCTCTCATCCCAGCCCCTCTCTGTCCCTCCTCTCTCTTCTTTTAAAGTCCTGGGTCCATTAATTAAGCTTTCAGCAGTGAGGTCCCACATGTCCCTAGGGTTCAGCTGAAGCATTTGAATGGATGTTAAAAGGCTTAGGTGGTTAAGCCCATGAGAAGTTCTGGGTTGAAAAAACTTAGGTCAAGGGAGATCAGCTTTTTGTGTGCTTAAACTGGCTTTGTTTCTTTAATTTGATTCCTTGAAATTTTGATGGGAATTGTTTTATATTGTGGTGGGACAAACTTGGATTTCAATTTGGTTACTAATGAGATGGTGTCAAACAATGTTCTTCCTTTTTCATTGGTGTTCTTCTTCTTTATGATTTAGAAACCTGATAGTAACAAAATTATAATATTTTTACTTTTTTGTTTTTGTTTTTCTCTTCGTTAAGAAATTGTATTATCCATTTATTTGTTGTCTTATTTCAGGACACATTCCTAAATATGATTGGGGAGAAACATCAAAATTTTGAGTTCTTACGAACACTCTCTTCAAAATGCTCTTATAATATATTCAGCTCAGAGCATGTTCGATGTATTCTATATGATGTTTCCAGTAAGAGTCCTGTAAACAAGCATTTGGAGGCTGCTTCCATCAGACTTCTTCTGGTAAGAAAATCGTTTGCCAGGTGAATATGAATAGTAATTTTCCTCAGCAGAAGAGCATAACTTTTGAAAGTGAACATTTAAGTTAGATTGACTTTGTGTGCTCAAAAAGACAAAGTCAACCATTCAAGGAAATGACCAGGAGGGGTTTATGTGCTTCTCTTGACACTTATAATTGGCTGAGCTCAAAAACACAATCATAGTTTGAACTTGACCAATGGCCATAAATTATCGGTGGTGTTGTTGTTGTTGACTGTGTTTACCAAGAAACAATGTTGGCAAGCACAGTTAGCATTTAATTCTGGCTTGGACGAATCTCAAGGCCTGAATTTTATGATTTAAGAGTGCCAGGTGTTAGAATGAGTTTCAGTTCACTTAAGGCTGTGGTTTGGTTGTATGGTTGGCTGTTGGTCTCTGTCACTATATTGACCTAAATTGGCTTCTTGTATTGCCCTGATGGGAAAAGCTTGAGAGAATGTGTTAGTTTCCTTAAGAGGATGGGATATCGTTTAAATTTTTTGTATACATAAGTAAAATTTAGCTTTCTAATGATTTTATCCTCCTTCCTATGTTTTATAATAAAGAGAGGAGTGTGGAAGGATTAATTCAAATTTAGATGCATGACCAACTACTATCTCAGTATCTAGGGGGAGAAGTTTTGTCCCTTCGCCATTTGAATTTGTCTTGCATTATTGCAAAGAAGCATAATTGGTAATTATCACTTTTTTTTATTGGAAGTTGCTTTCATTTTTTACCTGGTTCAGGCAATTACCAGCTTTTTCCCTGTCTTGCTGAGAGGTTCAGAAAGCCAATTTCGGATGTTATTAGAGGAGAGCGACCCAATTAATGAGAAGTTGATTGAAGTGTTAGCCAAAGCAGGCACTCACATATCTGTCAAACTCAGGTAATTTCTGCAGTCCTGATTCTTGTACATTTTGAGCAGGGTGGAGTTTCATGTTCCAATGGAGACATTGTGTAGGGTCTCCCATTTATCTGTTTTTCTTATGTTAATTTGGTATGCTTCTTCTTTGTCAGAATTGTTTTTTGTGAAATAAATATTAGAAAGAGCTTGTGCATGGTGGACACAATTGATTAAGTATATAAACGAGCTAAGTACTTGCCATGTTCAGTTGAAGGATTTGTATTCTCTAACATATGGTGGAATCCAAAAATAAAGTTTGTAAATGTTCTGCTGGGTGTGCTTAACTATTCCTTACACATTTGACAGCAGTAACTGGTTAAATTGCTAAAATATGCCAAGCTTTCATATGCATGCTATGGTATTTGAGCTTCCAACCCCTGTTATATTCCTTTTGCAATAGTTAATTGTAATATATAAATAGATGTTTTTCATCTCGATCGTTAGTAGGTTTATCTTGAAAATTGGAAGCAAGTAACTTTTATGAATAGATACATTAGTAGATTAAGATAAACTATTTGATTGTGGTCCATATACTTAATGATCAAACAACTGATGTTGATGGTTAACAGTACTGCTAGTTTACTTCTTTCCAAGTCATATTTTCTCTCTTATGGATGTATTTTAGGGACTTCATCTTTAAAGCTCCTCCCTTTTGTTCAATATGAAGAATTTTGCAATCCTAAACCTAGTTTTTCCGAATGTACTCTCATAGTGGCTTCAACTTCTTCTTCTTTGTAGTGAAATCTACCCCTTTCTGAAGAGGGTTTGTCTGGAGGGGAACCGCGTTCAGTCAAAATATGCTGTTTCAGCGGTTGCTGCATTAGTTGATACTTCAAAGCAATTCATTTTCTCAAGTCTATGCAAGGTACGCTTAGCTTGAGTTTTGGAGTTTAGAATTTCTATTTTCATTATTTATTGTTATATATCTTTCAGCCTCACATAAACTATGTGCTGTACATACAGTCAATTAATATTTTCATAATCACATACAATTTTGGTTTTTATTTGCCTCCTAATAAGTTCTTAGCTGTATTGGCCACCATTTGTTATATCCATGTGTGGATCTGTATACATGGATGTACTTATGTTGATTATTTTTCATGCTACTTAATTTTTTTTTTCTTAAATGGTTAAGGATCATATGTATTATGGGTCAAGGAATCAAATGTCAACAAAAAGAACATTAATATAGATATAAAAAATTAGAATTGAAATTAAATCAAGCGTTAGCTTGGCTTAAACTTCGTTTGGGTCCCTATGCTCCAAAATTCCTGTTCCATGCCGTATGAATTTATGCTTGCCCTAGTGGTACTGTTTCCCCCAGTTGGATCCCTTTGAAAGTCATGACTTGCAGGCATACATAAATAATTCTTGAGCTTTCTCGTGGAAGTTTCCTATTAACCCGTAGTGAATCAATTTATGTTTGTCATGTCTAGGAACTGGTGGATTCTTTAGTTGGTGGGCAGAACATACCAACAGTGTTACAGTCCTTGGGGTGTCTTGCACAGTATTCTGTTTCAACATTCGAAAGCCAAGATGGAGAGATCACTCCTTGTATATACCAGAAAATTTTCCAAGTAATTGACATCTGCTGTGAGATAGATATGAACTCACTCAATTTGAACTTTGTTGCATGCCAGAATGTAGTAGGTTTTATTACTAAAATTTGTAAACTTTTTGTGTAGGTGGGCTCTTCAGATTTTGTGGACTCATTCAATGATGTGTCCGGATGTAGTGATTCTTGTAAATTAAAGGTGGGTTCTGAATACAAATAGTTTCACTGAGTGTATTAGTTTTTGGTTCGGCTGTTAATGGTGTCTACCATTAAAGTTTGGGTTTGATGTCTAGTGCCCAGGAATTTTACCTGATTGTACCTTCTTGATTCCTGCCAATGTACTCTGTTATTTAAAAAAAGGTTGAATTAATGGGAGTGTTATAATGCATAAAAGAATAACTGTGAGAGAACAACTTTTGTAGTAATGAAGGCTATAAAGTATTTTCTTCTCATGGCTTTTTGTATAAGCAAAAACTTGAGTCGAGTTGAGCTGTGAGTGGGATTTTATGAGATAAGGTTGACAATTTAGTGGTTCATTGAGTTGCTTTGCACGTGTAAAATTTCTGTCCTTTTTTTTCCTATAAAATTAATTAATTTAAATTTTTGGTGAGAAATGTTACTATAACTTGGAGCAGAAGCAAGTATGTCATACAACTTTTGGTTACTGAAATGAATTGGTTGACTCAATGGATGCTTGTTTTGTTTTTTGTTTGAACTTTTAAATGCTTTTGCACTGGTATAGTTCGCAGGAGTTCTGATTCGTGGCCTGAATGCTTAATTTAGGTTAAGGAACAAATTAATAGTTGTTAGGGCCCATATGAAAGAAAGTGCTTGACTCTGTGTCAAAGCAAGGATCAACCCACTAAGGGTCCAAAATCACTGCTGGTGATTATATATGTTTGAGTTTAACTGTGTTCAAATCATTCCTTTCTTATAGATGTCTCCATGATTTCTATGGCTTAATCACTTATTTTACAGATATATGGCCTGAAAGCACTTGTCAAGAGCTTCTTGCCACATCGGGGAACTCAGATCAAACGGCAAATTAATGTACTCTGGGACATTTTGTCAACAATGCTGCAAAAGGGTGAAACTGCAGAGGGTATCACCTCATGGTATGATTTCAGACTCCTTCATCAAATGAAAAATTAACACTGGAAGAGTTCATATTTTAAATTTCATGTGGGACTAATTCTTCATTCCAGTCGGCTCAAGTGAAAGTGAAAATGAAGATGAAAATAAAATGACTAAATTGTTGACTAAAGCTTTATGATTTAATTATTTTGTATGTCTGTTTTTGTGATGAGGCTTTTTTTGTGTCTTCTATCTTATACTAGATGTCTTGGCTTTTGTCCAGCATCAATGTGGTGCTCGAATAAAACAACTAAAAAGCTGATATTTTGTTTTTGGAAGCATGAGTGATTTACGTTTATTGTTACAATTTCTTTTCCCATACTTATGTTAGTTCGGGAAGAGGGATGCTTTAGAAACTTTGAAGAAATTTTTTGATTCACACTCGGGGGAAATTCTCAACTGGCTGTTTGGGCTTTTACTGTGACTCTGGCAGTATTGAGGCAAGGGATACACACGTGTAAAGAGGCTACAATTTGCAGTGCTTTTAAAATCTTTATCTTCATTGAATTATGTTTTACTTTTGACTTGCTTGTGAAAAGTATCTTTGGATACCACTCAATTGGTTTTACTTTATTGTCTAATGCAGTGAAAATGATAAAGCTTGTATTAGATTAGCTGCTGCAAAGTCTGTTCTTCGGCTTTCTCGAAGATGGGATTTCCATATTTCTCCAGAGATCTTTCACTTTACAATTTCAATGGCAAAGGTATGTCTGTTCGGTTCTGCTTTGTGTTTCCTAGCGTTGGCCTAAAAAATATGTATTTTCATGGCTATTTGTTCTCTGCCTTATCAAAGTTTGTAATTGGGAATGGGAATACCATTTCCTTTTGAGAAGACAATTTTGTTCTAGGTTTCACTCTGATGGACTTCTTCCCCCAACTTCTCTTGTTTCCTTTATATATATATATATATATATATATATATATATATATATATATAGAGATACAGAGAGAAGGAGTGAAAGGAAGGGTCAGAGAGAGAGAGCCAGCCTGAGAGAGAGATCTCGTGGGGGCATTTATTTTGCAACATAAAGATAAAATCAAGAAACGGAGAGAAAGTATGTTCGTGTCTCTATCCATCTACAACTCACAAGCACACAGGTTAGCATGAGACGATTTCTGCTCCGACGACTCCTTCTATGCTATAGCTGAGACCACTAGATAGCGCTAGACATATGAGATCTCTCTCAAGA